>NC_137620.1:49222976-49227976 GCF_963280865.1 Gymnoscopelus braueri | reverse complement strand
TCTAATGCATGTCAAACTGGGGGTCCAAGAAATTAAAATGGTTGAGAATCACTGCTAGAGCCGTAAAAATCTTCTCTTATGGGGGTCCCTGGCATATCTTTTAGTAGATCGGAGATGTAGGATGGAGCAAGACCAGAGATGGCCTTATAATATATAAGTTATATATATAAGTAATTAATACAATTTTAAAATCAATCCTACAAGTGATTGGAAGCCAATGTAAGGACTAAGGAGGCCAGAATTGGTGAGATAATGGTCGTACTGTCTTGAGCCGGTCAGGAGCCGGGCTGCAGCATTCTGAACTAGTTGTAAACGTTGGATTGATTTATTGGAGAGGCAGGAATACAGGGAGTTACAGTAGTCAAGGCGTGAATACATGAATGTGTGAATTACTACGGTTAAATGGGGGGGTGGATAGGAAGGGGCTAATTTTAACAATGTTTCTGAGGCTGTGGAGGGAAAGCTGAATGAGCTTTAAAAACACAGCAGACACATGGTACAGGTTAACTCCTCCATCCCAACCAGCACATGGAATGTCTTTAGTTTGACTGGCTTCCACAGATAGACAAGGTGAAAATAGCCCAATTACTCTGCACTGCAGAACCGTTGTGAGCTTGTAGATCGGCTATTTCCACAACGTTTACATCTTTCTTACGTAA
The DNA here is from genome assembly GCF_963280865.1 of Gymnoscopelus braueri. Taxonomy (NCBI): domain Eukaryota; kingdom Metazoa; phylum Chordata; class Actinopteri; order Myctophiformes; family Myctophidae; genus Gymnoscopelus; species Gymnoscopelus braueri. The sequence continues at coordinate 49,227,317 of NC_137620.1, read as the reverse complement.
TGTTTGACAATTTGGTATTAAAAAGGTGTTAACAGTCATTAAATTGTTGAGTGAGAAAACAATGTTGCACATTCATAAACGTGTGTGTGTGTGTGTGTGTGTGTGTGTGTGTGTGTGTGTGTGTGTGTGTGTGTGTGTGTGTGTGTGTGTGTGTAAATAATGAAATACCTGTGTGAGTGACGTTGGCACATCTCTTCAGTACCCCAGAAGGAAAGGTGTTGAAAACACAGCAAATCTGCACAGTCTTATTATCCAGTATATCTGTGGCATCTGTGTAAACAACATGCTATCTAAATCAGTTCTCACACATGTTCATGCCAAAATAATATGTATTTGGGCCAGCGGACAACGGCCAAATTGTCAAATATTTTCGTAAGATTATCCAAACATTCTGAAAGTAACCTGATCTACAAACATCATTTCTGAAGGTTTTAGGGTTAGAATTGTTGCACTGCAAGAGCAAACGGTGTCAAAAAGGCAATCTATTGACTCAGTCATTGGTGATGTAGAAAGGGTAGAAAGTGGTGGGAAAAGTACCCGCATTTCTTACTTAAGTAAAAGTATCAATACTGCACTGTAGAACTACTCTGTTACAGGTAAAAGTCCGGAATTCAAAACTTACTTGAGTAAAAGTACAAAAGTATTGGTATCACAAGTATTGGTACTCTCTCATTATGCAGAATGTCCCATTTCACAAGTTTTCAAATTGTATAAAAATCTTTTGAAAATAGTAGATCTACAATATATCCATGAATTCAAGTCTCCATGGGGTGACTAATCTATAGAAAAAAGTCATTTTGAGGGTGACCTATCCTTTTAATTATACAAATGTTGTCACAAATAAACCCTAGAACCTGCCTCTCTCTGTGAGGGTCATCTCCAGCAGAGAGGCTTAGTGTCTGACTGTACCAGTGGTGTAAAAAGTACTCAAATGTTTTACTTAAGTAAAAGTATCATTACTGCAAAGTAGAAGTACTCTGTTACTAGTAAAAGTCCGGAATTAAAAATTGACTTGAGTAAAAGTACAAAAGTATTTGGTATCAAAATGTACTTAAAGTAACAAAAGTAAAAGTACTAAAATGTTTGAAAATAGCCGATCTACAAGCTCACAACGCGTGAGCTTGTAGATCTGCTATTTTCAAATAGCCTAGGTATAAATAAATAGGACTAAAGCGGTTAAGGTATATTTTATAATGTAATATATCTATAAGTAACTAGTAACTAAAGTTTTCAAGTTATTGTAGTGGAGTAAAATTACAATATTTGCCTCTGAGATGTAATGGAGTATAAGTAAAAGTATAGACAATTGAAAATACTCCAGTTAAGTAAGAGTACCTTTAAAATTTTACTTAAGTACAGTACTTGAGTAAATGTACTACTACTGTAGTTACTTTATACCACTGGACTGTTCGTGCTGTTAAAAAACAGTCAACAGCTCAAACTAATAAAGTATTAAATAAAAGTACAAATACAAAACCCCCCAAAACATGGGAAAAAAAATAACTTAAAAAAATTTTGTCACAAAAAAAAGCTAAACCTCACCTCTCTCTGTGAGGGTCATCTCCAGCAGAGAGGAGCGCTCCGTAGCGTCACCCCGTATCTCCACCCTCCCGCTGAACTCTGACCCCACATGCCGGCCGTGCTGCGGGTTGAAGGTGCCCAGCTTGATGATGACATCACTTCCTGTGGTCAGCAGCTCCCAGTTGACCTGGTTGACCTTCTCGTCGTGCAGGAGCCGACAGGAGACGGTCAGGGTGTCCTCTGACCTCTGAACCTTCACTGAGATCTGACCCCACGCCCTGTCTGGAAAATAATACAATATAAAAAATAAAATATACATGTAAAATATCTAAAGAGTTATATATAACATATACAATAAAATAAATATGAAATTATGAAATATGTAAAGCAATATCAAATAATTACGAAGTACATGAAATATTAAAATAAAATAACAATAAATAATGATAAATAATAAATATGAAAATAAGATATTAAAATACTGAAGATAGCATTTTAATGAATGCAACATTAAAATAGAATATGAAATATGGAGCAATATTAAATAATAACTAAGTACATGAAATATGAAAATAAAATACACATGTGAAATATTTAAAGTGTTATATATAACAGATACAATAAAATAAATATGAAAACAAAATGATGAAATATGTAAAGCAATATCAAATAATAACTATGTACATGAGATATTAAAATAAAATATGATGTGTAACGCAATATTAAATACTGAAGATAAAAAATAAATTAATATAAATCAATGATCAACTTCAAATAGAATATGAAATATGTAAAGCAATATTCAATAATGTTGTGGGTAAATATTGTCCAGAATTGTCAAAATAAAATAGCTGATGTACAAGCTCACGTTGTGTTTTGCGAGTGACGCACTGTGAGCTTGTAGATCGACAATTTTCGCCGCATGACACTGTGAGTTCTGTGTAATTGTAGATTTTTGCGTTGGCTATTACAAAATAGCAGATCTACAAGCTCACAGTGCGTCACTATATGTGCTATTTTTGAACTTTTTAGAAAAATCTTGGAAGTGTTTGAACTATGCTGACTACTGTGTCACTTTTTGATTTGAGCTTAAAAAGCATTATTTTACACTTTGGCTATTCAAAAATAGCAGATCTACAAGCTCATACGAGCTGCTATTTTTGAAAAATCTCGGAAATGTGTGCAAATCTTTGAATATATATATATTTTTAAAGCGAACATTTTTAACTTTATTCTTTGCTTCTGGGGGTCCCTGGAACAAAATATTTTGAGATGGGGGTCGGCGGCCGAATACATGTCATTTTGGGGGTCCTTGACATGAAAAGGTTAGAGAACCACTGATATAGAAACATACGTTTTTTTCAGAATATTGTTGGGATTTAGAAGACAATTGTAGAATCGGCTTCAGGTCTTAATGGGTAATTATGAATTTTAGCTCACAAAAAAGTGACTAAAAATGACAGTAACTGATGATGAATTATGAATTATAATAAATTAAGTCTAAACCAGTGGTTCTCAAAGCACGGTTCAGGGACCCCTCAGGGGTCCTTGAGGAGGTTCCAGTGGGTCTCCAGCTAAATTAGTCACTTTGACCCCTATCGGCTATTAGAAAATAGGCCGTCTAATAATAATTAAAAAATATATAATAATAGATCTGCTATTTTCAAAGAAAACGGTAAAAAATCAGAAAAAAAAACATTATAAACAATTATATATATTTTTAAAGATTTTAACAACAAAAATCTTTACGCTATACGCGTCCCTGGAACAAAATATATTCATATGGGGGTCCGTGGACAAATCTAAATTTGGGGGTCCTTAACGCAGGTTAGAGGACCACTGCTGTAAACATGTAATAACACATTATGTATACAGCAATAGTTTAATTAAACTTAATAACATTTTTATTATTATTATTATTATTATTATTATTATTATGTTGGACATTGTTAAAAGACAAAAGATACATAAAATAAACATAATAAACTTAAAACAAGAAAATAAAAAATGCGAAAATATGAAAACAAAAACGTATCTAGTCCTATCCCCTTATTACTCATTGTTATTTATCAATCAAATAACATTTAATAATACAAAAGTTATAAACATTTAATTATAAACATTTAATAACACATATATATGTATACATAGTAATAGTAGTAAACATTTAAAGGAGTAGTTCACCGAAAAAGTGACTTATTTTCTATTAATTTCACACCATGAATACACACCATGAAGCATTGAATTCATGGAGTTTTTTTTGTTTTTGTCGCATTCTTGAGACAATAATTTGATGACCGGCGGAGACTCTGGTAGTCAGTGGTAGAAAAAGTACTAAATTTTTTTACTTAAAAGTATCAATACTGCAATATAGAAATACTCTGTTACAAGTAAAACTATGGGATGAAAATTTTATTTGAGTAAAAGTACAAAAGTAATAGCATCAAAATGTACTTAAAGTCATTATGCCGAATGTCCCATTTCACAAGTTCTAATTTTTTTAAATCATTTGAAAACAGCAGATCTACAAGCTCACAATGCGATTTTGTAATAATAATCAAAATCTACAAAGTAACTAGTAACTAAAGCTGTCAAATAATTGTAGTGGAGTAAAAGTATAATATTTGCCTCTGAGATGTAGTGGAGTAGAAGTAAAAGTATAGAAAATTGGAAATATTGAAGAAAGTAAAAATACCTCAAAATTAAATACAGTACTTGAGTAAATATACTTTGTTATTTTACACCACTGCCGGTAGGAGACTCAAAGAGTCTTCTATTGACCTTTGACCCGTGTAGCCTAATTGATAGAAAATAAGACAT
>NC_137620.1:49085774-49222776 GCF_963280865.1 Gymnoscopelus braueri | reverse complement strand
ATGAGTAGTGAGGATAATAATGCTTTGTGTCACATGACCCGGGCTGTGAGGTGTCACATGACCCGGGCTGTGAGGGTCCTGGTTGTAAATGATGACCTGAGAGGGTTGACCTTCCACTGTGACCGTGACCTTTGACTGATTAAACAGCCAGCAGGCTGTAATGTGATATAAAGGATATTTACAGCTGTCAGTGTGTTATCACTCTGACACACAATCAAGCAGACTGGTGATGACAATACAGTAGTGGACGGGAGGGGGGGGGGTGGGGGGGGGGGGGGGGTGGAGTAATTGATTAGGGGAGTGGTTAGGGAGGGGTTGAATGAATTAACCCATTGTTAACCTATTCAATACTGGAACGCATATGACATTGTGTGACATTTTAGATTATTATTTGTATAGCTATAACCACTATTCTATACTTTGGGCTATTCAAAAATAGCAGATCTACAAGCTCATTTATAGATATAGCTATTTTCTATAAACTTTTTTAAAGCGAACATTTTTAATTTTTAACTCAAATCTTTGCTTCTGGGGGGATTCTACAACAACAGTTTTTTTAAGCATTGCGTTGCGTCTAAAACAGTTTTCTTTTGTTTTACTTTAACACACAGTGCATGGTACAACGTTTGGGCCAGACATCAGGTCAGCTGATGTGTGACGTTATCTACAGTATAGCTGTAGGTCACAACACGGTAACCACGGTGACATGTGTGAGTGATTACCATTGAGGAGATCCCACCACGTTTACTTCCACTTGAACTATCTCTAACCCTTTTACTTTCACAGTAAGCATGCACGCACACGCACGCGCACACGCACGCGCACATGCACATGCACATGCACACGATTGCATTAAGTTTGAACTTCTTTAATTTCTGTCCTTCCTGACATGTATTACATCTATATACTGTTTCACTAAACCCACAGGATGCAAACAATCTCCATTAAACACACACACACACACACACACACATGGCAATGCATCTGTCAGTGTCCCAACGATTATGTAAAGGGATAATCTGGAGGGGAATGAATGCAGTGATTTGTTCTCTCTCTCACACACGCACGCACGCACGCACGCACGCACGCGCGCACACACACACACACACACACACACACACACACAGAGTACAGTAAATAAGTTGCTGACAGTCATCATTGTGATGCCATACACACAGCTGTCATCAACGGTTCAGTCATAATGCTGTTATTACATCATATTTGATCCAATCACAAGACAGTTATGCTAATAGACCGGTGTTTTTTAGTTTACAACATTTTGTTCTGAATTATTATTAAAAAAAAACCCCCAAAGATCTAGATGTTTCATGAAGTAAAAACAAATTCGATTATTTTCCAAAATAATTTCATAGATAAAATACATAAAAAATCTAAGAAATTCCATAAATTATATTTAAAAATATACTTTTAAAGAAGTGGCAATAGCAAATGTACAAGATCACAGGCTGTTTTTCATCACCGTTCTGCCATTTTCAATGCTGTCCGTGTTCCTATAGGCTACAAGCATGTCCTTGATCAAAGATAGTTCAGTCTGATAACTAACACATAGATTGAGAACATTTTATTTTATCAAATGCAAATAGGAGTGTGAATATTATGTTTGATCTTGGCGTTCAGGCTCTGCTATACATTACTCCCTGCTCAGCACATTAGAGAACCCCCCCCCCCCCCAGCCCCCAGGGGAAAACAGAAACCTTGGTCAAAGCAGAGCCTACTGGTGATGCTGCAACCAAAGCACAATGTACAGATATATATGTGTATATTATACTCAGACTGATTATATATGGTTCTTGGTTTACCTGAGACACTACACTGTCTCTGTATTCTATGATCCTATAGTTTACTGAGACACTACACTGTCTCTGTATTCTATGATCCTATAGTTTACTGAGACACTACACTGTCTCTCTGTATTCTATGATCCTATAGTTTACTGAGACACTACACTGTCTCTGTATTCTATGATCCTATAGTTTACTGAGACACTACACTGTCTCTGTATTCTATGATCCTATAGTTTACTGAGACACTACACTGTCTCTGTATTCTATGATCCTATAGTTTACTGAGACACTACACTGTCTCTCTGTATTCTATGATCCTATAGTTTACTGAGACACTACACTGTCTCTCTGTATTCTATGATCCTATAGTTAACTGAGACACTACACTGTCTCTCTGTATTCTATGATCCTATAGTTTACTGAGACACTACACTGTCTCTGTATTCTATGATCCTATAGTTTACTGAGACACTACACTGTCTCTCTGTATTCTATGATCCTATAGTTAACTGAGACACTACACTGTCTCTATGTATTCTATGATCCTATAGTTTACCTGAGACACTACACTGTCTCTGTATTCTATGATCCTATAGTTTACTGAGACACTACACTGTCTCTGTATTCTATGATCCTATAGTTTACTGAGACACTACACTGTCTCTGTATTCTATGATCCTATAGTTTACTGAGACACTACACTGTCTCTATGTATTCTATGATCCTATAGTTTACTGAGACACTACACTGTCTCTCTGTATTCTATGATCCTATAGTTTACCTGAGACACTACACTGTCTCTGTATTCTATGATCCTATAGTTTACTGAGACACTACACTGTCTCTGTATTCTATGATCCTATAGTTTACTGAGACACTACACTGTCTCTGTATTCTATGATCCTATAGTTTACTGAGACACTACACTGTCTCTATGTATTCTATGATCCTATAGTTTACCTGAGACACTACACTGTCTCTGTATTCTATGATCCTATAGTTTACTGAGACACTACACTGTCTCTGTATTCTATGATCCTATAGTTTACTGAGACACTACACTGTCTCTGTATTCTATGATCCTATAGTTTACTGAGACACTACACTGTCTCTGTATTCTATGATCCTATAGTTTACTGAGACACTACACTGTCTCTGTATTCTATGATCCTATAGTTAACTGAGACACTACACTGTCTCTCTGTATTCTATGATCCTATAGTTTACTGAGACACTACACTGTCTCTGTATTCTATGATCCTATAGTTTACTGAGACACTACACTGTCTCTGTATTCTATGATCCTATAGTTTACTGAGACACTACACTGTCTCTGTATTCTATGATCCTATAGTTTACTGAGACACTACACTGTCTCTCTGTATTCTATGATCCTATAGTTAACTGAGACACTACACTGTCTCTCTGTATTCTATGATCCTATAGTTTACTGAGACACTACACTGTCTCTGTATTCTATGATCCTATAGTTTACTGAGACACTACACTGTCTCTCTGTATTCTATGATCCTATAGTTAACTGAGACACTACACTGTCTCTATGTATTCTATGATCCTATAGTTTACCTGAGACACTACACTGTCTCTGTATTCTATGATCCTATAGTTTACTGAGACACTACACTGTCTCTGTATTCTATGATCCTATAGTTTACTGAGACACTACACTGTCTCTGTATTCTATGATCCTATAGTTTACTGAGACACTACACTGTCTCTATGTATTCTATGATCCTATAGTTTACTGAGACACTACACTGTCTCTCTGTATTCTATGATCCTATAGTTTACCTGAGACACTACACTGTCTCTGTATTCTATGATCCTATAGTTTACTGAGACACTACACTGTCTCTGTATTCTATGATCCTATAGTTTACTGAGACACTACACTGTCTCTGTATTCTATGATCCTATAGTTTACTGAGACACTACACTGTCTCTATGTATTCTATGATCCTATAGTTTACCTGAGACACTACACTGTCTCTGTATTCTATGATCCTATAGTTTACTGAGACACTACACTGTCTCTGTATTCTATGATCCTATAGTTTACTGAGACACTACACTGTCTCTGTATTCTATGATCCTATAGTTTACTGAGACACTACACTGTCTCTGTATTCTATGATCCTATAGTTTACTGAGACACTACACTGTCTCTGTATTCTATGATCCTATAGTTAACTGAGACACTACACTGTCTCTCTGTATTCTATGATCCTATAGTTAACTGAGACACTACACTGTCTCTGTATTCTATGATCCTATAGTTTACTGAGACACTACACTGTCTCTGTATTCTATGATCCTATAGTTAACTGAGACACTACACTGTCTCTATGTATTCTATGATCCTATAGTTAACTGAGACACTACACTGTCTCTGTATTCTATGATCCTATAGTTTACTGAGACACTACACTGTCTCTATGTATTCTATGATCCTATAGTTAACTGAGACACTACACTGTCTCTATGTATTCTATGATCCTATAGTTAACTGAGACACTACACTGTCTCTGTATTCTATGATCCTATAGTTTACTGAGACACTACACTGTCTCTGTATTCTATGATCCTATAGTTTACTGAGACACTACACTGTCTCTGTATTCTATGATCCTATAGTTTACTGAGACACTACACTGTCTCTCTGTATTCTATGATCCTATAGTTTACTGAGACACTACACTGTCTCTATGTATTCTATGATCCTATAGTTTACTGAGACACTACACTGTCTCTCTGTATTATATGATCCTATAGTTTACTGAGACACTACACTGTCTCTCTGTATTCTATGATCCTATAGTTTACTGAGACACTACACTGTCTCTATGTATTCTATGATCCTATAGTTTACTGAGACACTACACTGTCTCTCTGTATTCTATGATCCTATAGTTTACTGAGACACTACACTGTCTCTCTGTATTCTATGATCCTATAGTTAACTGAGACACTACACTGTCTCTCTGTATTCTATGATCCTATAGTTTACTGAGACACTACACTGTCTCTGTATTCTATGATCCTATAGTTTACTGAGACACTACACTGTCTCTCTGTATTCTATGATCCTATAGTTAACTGAGACACTACACTGTCTCTATGTATTCTATGATCCTATAGTTTACCTGAGACACTACACTGTCTCTGTATTCTATGATCCTATAGTTTACTGAGACACTACACTGTCTCTGTATTCTATGATCCTATAGTTTACTGAGACACTACACTGTCTCTGTATTCTATGATCCTATAGTTTACTGAGACACTACACTGTCTCTATGTATTCTATGATCCTATAGTTTACTGAGACACTACACTGTCTCTCTGTATTCTATGATCCTATAGTTTACCTGAGACACTACACTGTCTCTGTATTCTATGATCCTATAGTTTACTGAGACACTACACTGTCTCTGTATTCTATGATCCTATAGTTTACTGAGACACTACACTGTCTCTGTATTCTATGATCCTATAGTTTACTGAGACACTACACTGTCTCTATGTATTCTATGATCCTATAGTTTACCTGAGACACTACACTGTCTCTGTATTCTATGATCCTATAGTTTACTGAGACACTACACTGTCTCTGTATTCTATGATCCTATAGTTTACTGAGACACTACACTGTCTCTGTATTCTATGATCCTATAGTTTACTGAGACACTACACTGTCTCTGTATTCTATGATCCTATAGTTTACTGAGACACTACACTGTCTCTGTATTCTATGATCCTATAGTTAACTGAGACACTACACTGTCTCTCTGTATTCTATGATCCTATAGTTTACTGAGACACTACACTGTCTCTGTATTCTATGATCCTATAGTTTACTGAGACACTACACTGTCTCTGTATTCTATGATCCTATAGTTTACTGAGACACTACACTGTCTCTGTATTCTATGATCCTATAGTTTACTGAGACACTACACTGTCTCTCTGTATTCTATGATCCTATAGTTAACTGAGACACTACACTGTCTCTCTGTATTCTATGATCCTATAGTTTACTGAGACACTACACTGTCTCTGTATTCTATGATCCTATAGTTTACTGAGACACTACACTGTCTCTCTGTATTCTATGATCCTATAGTTAACTGAGACACTACACTGTCTCTATGTATTCTATGATCCTATAGTTTACCTGAGACACTACACTGTCTCTGTATTCTATGATCCTATAGTTTACTGAGACACTACACTGTCTCTGTATTCTATGATCCTATAGTTTACTGAGACACTACACTGTCTCTGTATTCTATGATCCTATAGTTTACTGAGACACTACACTGTCTCTATGTATTCTATGATCCTATAGTTTACTGAGACACTACACTGTCTCTCTGTATTCTATGATCCTATAGTTTACCTGAGACACTACACTGTCTCTGTATTCTATGATCCTATAGTTTACTGAGACACTACACTGTCTCTGTATTCTATGATCCTATAGTTTACTGAGACACTACACTGTCTCTGTATTCTATGATCCTATAGTTTACTGAGACACTACACTGTCTCTATGTATTCTATGATCCTATAGTTTACCTGAGACACTACACTGTCTCTGTATTCTATGATCCTATAGTTTACTGAGACACTACACTGTCTCTGTATTCTATGATCCTATAGTTTACTGAGACACTACACTGTCTCTGTATTCTATGATCCTATAGTTTACTGAGACACTACACTGTCTCTGTATTCTATGATCCTATAGTTTACTGAGACACTACACTGTCTCTGTATTCTATGATCCTATAGTTAACTGAGACACTACACTGTCTCTCTGTATTCTATGATCCTATAGTTAACTGAGACACTACACTGTCTCTGTATTCTATGATCCTATAGTTTACTGAGACACTACACTGTCTCTGTATTCTATGATCCTATAGTTAACTGAGACACTACACTGTCTCTATGTATTCTATGATCCTATAGTTAACTGAGACACTACACTGTCTCTGTATTCTATGATCCTATAGTTTACTGAGACACTACACTGTCTCTATGTATTCTATGATCCTATAGTTAACTGAGACACTACACTGTCTCTATGTATTCTATGATCCTATAGTTAACTGAGACACTACACTGTCTCTGTATTCTATGATCCTATAGTTTACTGAGACACTACACTGTCTCTGTATTCTATGATCCTATAGTTTACTGAGACACTACACTGTCTCTGTATTCTATGATCCTATAGTTTACTGAGACACTACACTGTCTCTCTGTATTCTATGATCCTATAGTTTACTGAGACACTACACTGTCTCTATGTATTCTATGATCCTATAGTTTACTGAGACACTACACTGTCTCTCTGTATTATATGATCCTATAGTTTACTGAGACACTACACTGTCTCTCTGTATTCTATGATCCTATAGTTTACTGAGACACTACACTGTCTCTATGTATTCTATGATCCTATAGTTTACTGAGACACTACACTGTCTCTCTGTATTCTATGTGTTTACCTTGTTTACCGTAAGACACTCTGGATAAAGACTGATAAATGACATTGTAAACTGTAACATTCAGCGTTGCACTGACATCAAGAGGAAGTTGATTGAGGTGAGCTTATAAGGGATAGTTCACCCAACAAATGATTACACACTCCATGAAGCCTTGAATTCAAGGAGATGTTTTAGTTTTTGTCACACATTGCTGAGACAATAATTTGATGACCGGTGGCGGCTCCGGTAGGAGACACAAAGAGTCAACTTTATAGCGGAGACATTAGCATCTTTCCGCTGGTCATCAAATTATTGTCTCAGGAATGCGACAAAAAAACACAAAAATCATGGGGTTTGTATTTGATAGAAAATAAGATTTGTTTTGGGGTGAACTATCCATTTAAATACACCTCCATTAGGGTACATAGATGGCACATGCGTGTGACTATGCATCATTAATACAAAACCTGTGTGTATCTGAGGTCTCTCTGCGTGGTCAGGTAGTGATATTAGATGTGCTTTCATTAGACCCTCGGGGACCCCCTCATCAGAGATGGGGGTCCCCGAGGGGGGGGTCGAATCAATTTAGTGGGAGGTCACAGCATCAGCAGGGAAGGAGCTGGTATTGATTTGACCGTTAACGCGACTGATATACACACACACACCCATGTGTGTGCGTGTGTGCGTGCGTGCGTGCGTGCGTGCGTGCGTGCGCGCGCGCGTGCGTGCGTGCGTGCGTGCGTGCGTGCGTGCGTGCGTGCGTGCGTGCGTGCGTGCGTGCGTGCGTGCGTGCGTGTGTGTGTGTGAGAAATCACAGTGTGAACTAATGAAGGAAAGAGAGAGACAGAGACAGAGACAGACACAGACACAGACAGAGACATTCAGTGGTGGCCCCCTGGTTGCAGCTGAGGGCCCGAGTTTGTCTGTGTGCCAATACCTGTCTGTCTGTCTGTCTGTCTGTCTGCCTGCCAAGACCCGTCTCTCTGCCAAGACCTGCCAGCTCACTACGGCATGAATGGAAAAGTACCAGCATTCACTGTGTGAGAGTGTGTGTGTATGTGTGTGTATGTGTGTGTATGTGTGTGTGCGTGCGTTCGTGCATGTGTACACGGGCGTGCGTGTGTGTGTGCGTGCGTGCCTACGTGTGCGTGCGTGCATGTGTGTGTGTGTGTGTGTGTGCGTGCACGTAGACCAGACAGTATTTTCACTAGTGGTGGTCTTGGTGTTGGAGCACCATGGTTGGTCTCCAGGCCACATCATGGACAGATGATCAGGAGAAATGTGTGTCTCTGTCTCTTTGTTCCAGACTCCCCCCCCCTGCATGCCGCCTCTCCCCTCTCCCCCCGCATGCCTCCCCGCTCCCCCCGCATGCCGCCTGCCCACAGACCCATGATAGTGTCTGTCACCCTGTTGTCACCCTCCTTCCTTCCAGGGTCTGCGTGCCAGCACTGTTCGTTCTCTGGCCTGGCCCGGCCAGCATGGGCTCAGTCAGTCAAACCCCCCTTTTAAAGATTCCTTTTTTTGGGGGTGGCTTTTTATGCCCCTTATTACTTTTAGAGAGGGATAGGGACAGTAGGCTGACAGGAAATGGGGAGAAAGATGGGGGGGGGGGGGGGTGACACGTCGGGAACGGGACTCGAACCCACGACACGCTGTCAGGCTGGCATTGCAGCCTAGGGTGCCTGGACCGTCACGCTATACGGCCCAGGCCAGTTAAACCCCCTTCTAGCCTCCTAGATCTTCACCCATGCGTGGACAAATCTTGGATAAACAGCAGCGTTCCAATCTCCACATTGTGAGCTATTTTTGGCAAAGAGATTTAGTGTAGAGGAAAGGAACAAAGGATGCATGGGGCCCATGTAGAGACGCCTTGTTGAGCTGATGAGGGGGGGATCAATCAATGACAGGCGACACATCTTACAAGTTCAAACAGTTCATATACATAAACTGATTTTTTCTCTGTCTGCAGTCTACACGTAATCTCTAGTAGGCTCAGTGGTGGAAAGTAACTAAGTACATTTACTCAAGTACTGTACTTAGTAACATTTTGAAATATTTGTACTTTACTTGAGTATTTCCAATTTCCAATACTTTTACTTCTACTCCACTACATCTCAGAGGCCAATATTGTACTTTTACTCCACTACAATTATTTGAAAACTTTAGTTACTAGTTACTTTTCAGATTACATTAACCACTTTAGCCCTATTTTATACCTAGGCTATTTGAAAATAGCAGATCTACAAGCCACAACGCGTCGCATCGCGACGCGTTGTGAGCTTGTAGATCTGCTATTTTCAAATATTTAAGTACTTTTACTTTTGGTACTTTAAGTACATTTTGATACCAATACTTTTGTACTTTTACTCAAGTAAATTTTGAATTCTGAACTTTTACTTGTAACAGAGTATTTCTATTTTGCAGTATTAGTACTTTTACTTAAGTAAAGAATTTGAGTACTTTTTCCACCACTGAGTAGGCTATATAGAAACCTACATACTTCATTGGCTGCTGCAGTTCGTTGGAGCGAGCTGTATCGCGGCCGCCATATTAGAGGGGGGAACGCTTCCGGACTGCTGGCCAATCACAGCGCATCTTTCCTGGGACTTGTCAGAATCTAGTTGTATAAAACTATAACGGGATATTTTTTATACAACTAGATTCTACCAAGTCTCTGAAAAAATACACGCTGCGATTGGCCAGTAAGCGTTCAGGAAGCGGGCCTCCTCTAATATGGCGCCGCGATACAGACGCCCAAGAGCCGGAGGAGGCGTCTACCTTTATATGCCTACGCAGGTTTAATGCAGGTAATCAGTGTGTTGCCAGATATTAAAAAATCACACCCTGTGTGAAGTGGGCGGTGTCTTGCTAGCTAATCACAATACTGAATGGAGTCAACCAATCATGTACAAAAGATAAATACATTTATTGAAACACTCTTTATGATGGACGAAACCATAACTTTACAAAAACCGTTTTTTGTAAAGTTATGGTTGCTTATATAGGGCTATGCACATGTGTCATGTGACACTGGCCAATCACAGTCCTGAATAGATTGTGATTGGCCAATCACAGCGCAGGATAATTGTACAAATTTCCAAACCTCACTTTTAGGGCCGGTTTCACTGCCCAAGATATTTGTACATTTTTCCAAATCTCACTTATAGGGGCGGTTTCACCGCCCAAAAAAAAAAAAAGAAACAAGCGGCCAGGTCTATGAGAACAAGCCCAAAAGAGGCAACTATAGGCTCAGTTTTACCACTTCACATCGGCTATTTGAAAACAGCAGATCAACAAGCTCACAATGTGTCACGTCACGACACGTCGGGAGCTTGTAATATTTTTGTGATTATTCTATTGATAACTTTTCCGATTAAAGGTAGGGTAAGTGATTTGCAATTATTCAAATAATTGCAAAATGGGTCTATGTTCTGATAGTGCTCGTTACTATAGAGTGTCCTGTCCATATAAGGATTCTCCATGTCTCTCCAGCTCTTTATAAAACAGAAAATGCATTTTCGTTTCAGTTTCAGTTTCATTTCCAATTTTATCCAATCAGGACAGAGAACTCAATCAGGATATAGATTAAACAAGTGAAATTGGAAGTGATGACACTAAGAAATGAGCAGGCAAAATTTGAACTGGAACACTATAAAAATGAAGCTTAAAAATGGGTACTTTCTCCTGATTGGCTGAGATTTTGACACCTACCAGAAAATGTATTTTCTGTTTATTAAAGAGCTGGAGAGACGGGGAGACTCCTGTTATAGAACAAACACTCTATAGCAATGATTACTATCAGAATATAGTGCTTTAACCTTTTAAAAAAATACTTTTTGTTTTAACCCAAAAATTTCACTTACCCTACCTTTAATCGAATTATCTCGATTACTTTGCTAAACTGTTATCCGCCCCCCTAAAAGTAAACCCTGTTGTGTTCCCCCGACAGCTCCGCCAGGATGAAGATCGAGAACAGCTTGCCCCTCCCCCAGCTGCCCGAGGCCCCGCCCCACATGGGCCTCCAGTTCACCGTGGCGACGGAGGAGGACTTTGACGACATCATGGCGATGAGTCAGCACATCTACGGCGGCCTGGACTACATCCCCACCAGATACACCGGCTGGCTGCAGGACCACAACCGCACCGTCATACTGGCCCGCAAGCAGGGCAAAGTGGTGAGTTTTACACCACGGGTTCTCAACGTATAGGGGGTCCAGGGGACCACCAGGGGGTCCAAATGGATCCTTAACCCTTTAAGCCCTGGAACGCATCGGTGTTATTTTTTAAATTTGAGCTAAAAAGCATTCTTTTACACTTTGGCTAATTCAAAAATAGCAGATATACAAGCTCATAGCGCGGCACCGAGTGCCGCGCTATGAGCTTGTAGATCTGCTATTTTTGAAAAATCAAGAAAATGTGTGCAAATCTTTGAATCTATATTTTTTTAAAGCAAACGTTTGAAACTCAAATCTTTGCTTCTGGGGGGTCCCTGGAACAACACATTTTGAGATGGGGGTCCGCGGCCAAATACATATCATTTTGGGGGTCCTTGACATGAAAAAGTTTGAGCCCCACTGATATAGAAACATACGTTTTTTTTCAGAATACTGTTGGAATTTTTAAGACATTTCTAGAATCGGCTTCAGGTCTTAAAGGGTTAACTCATTCACTGCCAGAGTAAAACATTGTCTATAGCCGACCTGGCCAGCGATTCCAAGCGTTTTCAGTAACCTTTTTAAAAATCATAGAATATTATCATTATTATTATATATTACAACAATCCACCCGCACAAAGCAACAGAAAGCAGAGAAAATTTGACTGTTATAAATCGACTCAGTGGTGGAAAAAGTACTCAAATTCTTTACTTAAGTAAAAGTACCAATACTGCAATATAGAAATACTCTGTTACAAGTAAAAGTCCAGAATTAAAAATTTACTTTAGTAAAAGTACAAAAATATTGGCATCAAAATGTACTTAAAGTACCAAAAGTAAAAGTACTAAATATTTGAAAATAGCCGATCTACAAGCTCACAACGCGTCGCATCGCGACGCGTGTAGATCTGCTATTTTCAAATAGCCTAGGTTTAAAGTGGTTAATGTATGTTTCATTATATCATAATTTATATCTGAAAGGTAACTAGTAACTAAAGTTTTCAAGTAGATGTAGTGGAGTAAAAGTACAATATTTGCCTCTGAGATGTAGTGGAGTAGAAGTAAAAGTATTGGAAATTGGAAATACTCAAGTAAAGTACAAATACCTCAGAATTGTACTTAAGTACAGTACTTAAGTAAATGTACTTAGTTACTTTCCACCACTGTAAATCGTATTATAATAAACGAAAACAGCTTCATTTTGTGGTGATCACATGATTTCTGGGCGTACTCTTCATCATCATCATCATCATACACAGGCTGTGGAAGAGCGCCCTCTTATCTTGAACCACTGAAAACACCACATGATGAGAATCTCGTCATTGGGCGGTCAATGAGTTAAGGGTCTGTAACTCTGAGGCCCCTTTTCCACCAAAAGAACTTTGGTTGTAAAACTGGTTCCGCTCTGGATCCTTGGGAACCGTGGTGCTTTCACGGAACCGGCCGCGAACCGGCTTGCGTTTCCACCGGTTTTAAGCAGAACCTTTGTAATTGGGGGGCGTTATAGCTGAATGGTTAGAGAGCCTACCTGGGGAGGCTCTCTAACCGGAGTCCCCAGTTGCCCCAGAACAGGAGTCCCCAGTTGCCCCAGGTTTGATTTACCACAATCCAGCTCTTGCCGCCCGCGGGCGTGTGCACGAAACGAGCGCGAGTGTGAGAATTTCACCGGCCCCTCGCCCGCTGACCTCTCCGCCCCTAAACTTCTCCACGCGTCCCAAATAATCGCCCGTTTCTCGTTGAAAATGAATTTCTAAGGCGCATCACTCGCTCCCCGTTTGAAACGTTCTTAAAGGTATCATGACATTCATGTTTACACCACATTCAGAGTCTTTGTCCTGGTCCTTCAAACGTGTACAAAACGTTTTAACTGAAAATTCCACTCCAGTGATTCACTGTAGGTGCTTTTGTCTCACATTTCTAAAGCCTTTTCAACTGCAATGAAAAAATAAATCTTTGCCTGCGGGTGTCGCTGGTGAGGGATTTTGCCTCTGCTCCGCCCCCCCCAAAGGAAAGGATAGGGGAGGGGAGGGGCGAGGAGGAGAGTGGGCGGGATTAATCGACTGTGACCTCACTGTCGAAGGGCCAAGCTCAGATTACTTTTCAGCCTAATTATTCAGAAAACCCCAGACCACAGAAAATCCACTGAATGTTCAAAGTTCAGATTTTTTGGGTGTAATTGAGGTCATAAAACCCCCAAAAAAACATAACAAATTAAAAAAGTGAAAATGAACGTCATCGAACCTTTAACACGCTGTTCCGTCCCCGTTCACAGATCGCTCTGGAGTCGGTGTGCATCGTCGACGACGGGGAGACGGTGCTGGTGGAGGGTCTGCGCGTGGCCCCCCAGGAGCGGGGGAAGGGCGTGGCGGGGGTCCTGCTGCGCTTCTGCTCCCAGCTGGTCAAGTCCAAGTATCCAGAGGTCAAGGTCACCCGCCTGACCCGGGACGACCAGCTGGGACCCAAGGACTTCCAGAAGTACCGCCTCATCACTAAACAGGTACTATGCTAGTGTCTAGAAGAATCATTGAACAGGTACTCTTAGACCCAGGGGTCCTTGAGGGGATTCTAGGGGTCCCCCACTGAAATGATTGAAAGTTAGGAAACCAAATAGACATTTACAGATCTGTAATAATAAGAAAATCTTATGAAAGGCAGCTGCAAACATCAAGGTTTTTTTGCGCTTTGATTTAAAAGAACAGAGTGACAACAGACCTGCAGTTTTATAGGAATGTGTTCCTTTCCAGAGAGATCTGGATGGTTCATGACATTGCACAAGATCAGAAATGTATTTCGGTCCCTAAACCATTGAAAGCTTTATAAACCAACAGTAGTATTTTTAAATCAATTATTTGACACAGAGGAAGCCAGTGTAAAGATCAAATAACTCATAATAATGAATACATCAATACAAATCCAATACTCAAGTAAATGTAATTTAATTTGGACAGTGTCCACTACTGTCTGTAAAGTGTCTTGAAACTATTTGTTGTGATTTGGTTCTATAGACCAATTCACAGACACGCTGCCTGTAGGCAGTCATGGAATGGAATGGAATGGAATGGAATGGAATGGAATGGAATGGAATGGAATGGAATTGAATTGAATTGAATTGAATTGAATTGAATTCAATTGCACTGCACTGCACTGCACTGCACTGCACTGAAGTGAATAACCTTTGACCTTCCTCTTCAGGGCATCCTGCTGGTTCGCTTCAGAGCTGAAGACCTGAAGGCCTGCCTGGCAGATCTGGGTCCGGATGGAGAGCTGCTGTCCTCTCCATCTGGACCTCCATCCTCCAGCCTCCACCTGGCCCCGGTGCGGCTGGACGACACGGCCATACAGCGCCTCTATCTCGCCAGGTCGGTACAGTCTGCTATTTCTGTTTTGAAATTTCGCAAAAATAAACCAAAATACGTCTGTCGGCGCTCAGGAAAGACCGTCTTGGTCGGACACACGGCTCCTTAGTGTTACTATCAGGATTTGTTATTGTAATTATAGGTTTGGGCCGCCATGCTGCCCTCACAGAGTTTGGGCCCTAACGCGGCCCTAACATAATTATAAAACCTACGTCGGATGGAGATCCCTGATGTCATCAGTATATGCCCATACATGGGCATGTGACTGGGTTATGTCTGAGTCATAGTGGCGGTCCGCAGTGGTCCGCCTGACCGGTCTATTAGCCAATTTTAATATAGGATATGGGGTAGTCAGCTCACAACACCTTGCAATGCAACATATTGTGAGCTTGTAGATTGCCTTTTTTTTTTTAGAGAGATTTTTCACAATCTTTTACAAAATGGCTTAACACTGACACAGCTAAAGATATCGGAAGATAAAATGTAATTTCCACCCAAAATACTAGTAACATGCAGACCTGCGAGGCCCACCATTGCTCCGATCCGCACCAAACTTGGCACCCAGGCCTGGTGCACCTATGGGTGCCTGGGTAGAAAGGGTATGAGAAATGCATGGGGGGGAAAAAAACTGTTTTTTAACCTCTGAACCTCCTCCAGTGACCTGATGGATGGCGTCCTGCCCAACGGCACCATCGTCCAGGACTGGCAGCCCTTCAAGCCTCTGTCCAGCAACATGGACATCCTGCTGAAGAAGGACATCGACTGGCTGGTGGACGATGTGTCCAAGCCCAGCGTGGCCAGCCTGTGTACTTTCCCCTTCAGGGTCCCCATCGGAGACCACTGGTAACCTACTGTCTGTTTGTTTACTAAGAAACATTACAGTCTGTGTACCTTAGTCCACTGGTAACTAACTGTCTGTTTGTTTACTAAGAAACATTACAGTCTGTGTAACTTAGTCCACTGGTAACCTACTGTCTGTTTGTTTACTAAGAAACATTACAGTCTGTGTAACTTAGTCCACTGGTAACCTACTGTCTGTTTGTTTACTAAGAAACATTACAGTCTGTGTACCTTAGTCCACTGGTAACCTACTGTCTGTTTGTTTACTAAGAAACATTACAGTCTGTGTACCTTAGACCACTGGTAACCTACTGTCTGTTTGTTTACTAAGAAACATTACAGTCTGTGTACCTTAGACCACTGGTAACCTACTGTCTGCTTGTTTACTAAGAAACATTACAGTCTGTGTACCTTAGTCCACTGGTAACCTACTGTCTGTTTGTTTACTAAGAAACATTACAGTCTGTGTACCTTAGTCCACTGGTAACCTACTGTCTGTTTGTTTACTAAGAAACATTACAGTCTGTGTACCTTAGACCACTGGTAACCTACTGTCTGTTTGTTTACTAAGAAACATTACAGTCTGTGTACCTTAGTCCACTGGTAACCTACTGTCTGTTTGTTTACTAAGAAACATTACAGTCTGTGTACCTTAGACCACTGGTAACCTACTGTCTGTTTGTTTACTAAGGAACATTACAGTCTGTGTACCTTAGTCCACTGGTAACCTACTGTCTGTTTGTTTACTAAGAAACATTACAGTCTGTGTACCTTAGTCCACTGGTAACCTACTGTCTGTTTGTTTACTAAGAAACATTACAGTCTGTGTACCTTAGTCCACTGGTAACCTACTGTCTGCTTGTTTACTAATAAACATTACAGTCTGTGTACCTTAGTCCACTGGTAACCTACTGTCTGTTTGTTTACTAAGAAACATTACAGTCTGTGTACCTTAGACCACTGGTAACCTACTGTCTGTTTGTTTACTAAGAAACATTACAGTCTGTGTACCTTAGACCACTGGTAACCTACTGTCTGTTTGTTTACTAAGGAACATTACAGTCTGTGTACCTTAGTCCACTGGTAACCTACTGTCTGTTTGTTTACTAAGAAACATTACAGTCTGTGTACCTTAGTCCACTGGTAACCTACTGTCTGCTTGTTTACTAAGAAACATTACAGTCTGTGTACCTTAGACCACTGGTAACCTACTGTCTGTTTGTTTACTAAGAAACATTACAGTCTGTGTACCTTAGACCACTGGTAACCTACTGTCTGCTTGTTTACTAAGAAACATTACAGTCTGTGTACCTTAGACCACTGGTAACCTACTGTCTGTTTGTTTACTAAGAAACATTACAGTCTGTGTACCTTAGACCACTGGTAACCTACTGTCTGTTTGTTTACTAAGAAACATTACAGTCTGTGTACCTTAGACCACTGGTAACCTACTGTCTGCTTCAGTGTTGATTTTGACAGCAAAGTTTGATTTAGTTATAGTGATATTTTAGTCATCTGAAATGTTTTAGTTTTTGTCTAGTTTTAGTTGACTAAATATCATAAGATTATAGTCGACTAAATCTACAGTTGATTTAGGCGACGGCGGTGCCTTGATGGCGTCGTAATGGCTGATTTTACACTTTGTGAGCAAGCACACCGATTGTGAGCTTGTAGATCTGCTATTTTCAGAGCGAGACACTCGAGCGCAACCAAACATAAAAAAAAACGTGTCTTTTAGTTCTATTGGATCTCTTCTCCTCTGGTCCCTCACTAACACTTTAGTTTGGTTTTTATTTGTTGACGATTTTGTCAATATGTTTAGTTTTAGTCATCGTAGCTTAGTTTTTATTTCGTTTTCGTCAATAGTCATAGTCAACAAAATCAACACTGGTCTGTCTGTTTACTAAAAACATTACAGCTTCCGTCACACTGTTCTCTGAAGTAAAAACATCTCACTCCTTTTCAAATAATATTGTTGATAAATATATATTTTTTCAATTCTTATTCTAATTATTTTCCTTTACTTGTTTTCTTTGTAATTCGACGGCTTGCAAAAGAGACATTTACATATCGTCGCTGTCAGGCACAAATCTTGTATCTCCAAATCTTTTTTGCGTCGCCAAAAAGACTACTGTGTGTGTACTGGTCCATCGTCATTCTTCAATGAAATGAGATGAGATGCATGAGTTAACCAGTTCACTGCCTCCTTCAACCCTTTCAGGTACTACCTCAACATTGACATGTTTGGTAAGGACCTGGCCCTGGTTCGCCGGCAGTTCCTGTGCCACCTGCGTCGCCACACCGCCACCCTGAAAGGTATGGACCAAAGATAATAAGGGACAACATATTAGTGCATATCTAGGCTCACGAGCCAGACTGTTGTCTCCCACAATTTTCAAATTACGGGTTTTTTCCCCCATGCACATTGTTTGAATAGCACAGCATTAAACATTGATCTGTTGCCCCGCCCTGAAAGGTCACGTGATGTGCCAGATGTTCCTGGACCCGCCCCTGTGGAAGCCCATGGTGGAGTTCTGTCGCCGAGCGCTGGGGGTGGAGCTGGTGAAGGAATACACGGAGCAGTGCGTGGTGGAGTCCGACCTGTAAGACCAAAAACACAAAGAAAAAAAGCTTCCCGATCGGATCGAGACGCGAGGAGGAAAAACAACAACAACCCGGAAGACAAAAACAGAGGATGAAGAATGAAGATGAAGGATTGAAGAATTTTGCTTTTTCAACGGACACCCGACTCGACTGTGTTCTACTGGAAACGAGACAAACTATCCTGGAGACCTGGCGAAAAACAAAGAAACCCTGTCAAGACAAGACGCCCACTTAAGGCTGCATTAGATTATTCTAACATGCTTTTCCGATAACGACAAATAACTCTTTAAAAAAGGGGGGGGGGGGGGGGGGAAAGAGGTCTTAAACGAAGAGTTAGCTTCAGGAAATGCTTTCTCACAAGTTCTCCATTCAGTTAACCTTGCTCCCACCAGCCTACGTATATTATCCTACGGTAGCATCAGGAAAAGGCGAAGCTCACGTTATTCTTTGGAGAAAGAAAAAAAAACCACACAAACAGGTTCTTAGCTCGGCACATGTCCTTAAAAGCCTCTCCTTTTTTTGTAAATATTAATTATATAAATACATAAATAAATATATATATACTTTTGGAGTTGGATGAATACGTCTGCACATCTCTTTAGGCACTTTATGAAAACCCCATAATGTCATGTTTTGTTTAAACGCTTAGCACCTTAACCGCAAAAAAAAGATTCAAAACGTTGATTGAGAATTTGTTTTTTTTTTGCGGTTAAGTGGTTAAATGGTTAAGTTGAAGGGAAAGGGGTTGATATAAACTCAAGTAGGAGTGAGTAACAAATCCCAACATTGTCATGTAAATCATGTAAACGTCTTTGAGAACCTGACGAATCTCTCCAAAAAGAGACAAAATCAACAGTCAAGCAAAATGTTGACTCCAAGTCAAGACTTTTGACTGTCGAGCAAATAGTCTTAACTGAACTTTGGGAAATGTTATTTTATTTTTATTTTTTTTAAACCTTATACCGTAGTTATTTTTTGTTCTCTTAACATTTTATTAAGGTGTCTATGTTAATTCACTTCAATCATGCCACTAATTTATTGCTATTTTAACTCAAATGCAGCATGACATTTTAAGAGGTCATTTATTAACACCTAAAGCTTTAGGAAACTCTTGTTTTTATTATTATTATTATGCAATCAGACTTACTGTTACAGATCGCTAGGGTAACAGGAGCTTAAATCGCTTTTTACCAGTTGCATTTCAAACGTTTGCCAGACAGCTGTGCAGTCTAACCAGTTGCTTAATGAATATAGATTAGAACATTACAACGGTATTGATAGTTATGTCATTGTAAGTCTTTGTCATCTGAAATCTTTGCCGGGGGGAGAAAAACTAAAGAGAAGCTTTTTAAGAAACAGTTTGCGATAGCGTTCGAACACCGCGGTCACCATCAGATAGAGTTCAGTCACGTTATTTCAGTCGAATCCGGGACAATATATACGGGAATACTCTCTCTTGGAAGCTTCATAGCCGACTCAAGACCCTTCATAAGAGCCTTCATAGTCTAAGAGCCTTCATAGCGTGTCCTGTTTAGCCTCATGCGTACTGTACTGCAAGGAAGTGGAAGTGTCAATTTAAACCACCATGTTCTTAAGATGACGCAACCTTTTTTTCAAATTAACTCCAGCGCAAAAACTACGGACCCAAATATGAAAAGAAAACCGCTTTTATTTTTGGTTGACCTGACCCGCGTCGGGGTGGGTCCGTTCCTCGGACCTGTTATGTTAACAGTCCCTGACTTTGATAAGAACAAATGAAGGATACCACTTCAAAGAGACGGATTTGACAGAATATCAACAAAAGCAAAATCACGTTCACTTTTTCCCGCATGCCATTTGAAGATCACATCTTTTGGAAAACAATATTTTTGAAAAAAACAGCAGCAAGACCAGCTGTTTCCCTATATCAACCCACCTATTCTACAGCTTTTTTCCCCCGTTTTGTTGTTTTTACTGTTCCCGTTCGGGCCAACAAGGAGAAATATTTTTCACTTCCTGTTTTGAACAGAAGAAAGCCCGTTTTTTTTTTGCTGCGACTGACCGCTGACGACGACGGTGTTGAGGAAGATGCAAGCAGCCTGAAAATCCCCATTGACAGAAGAAAGTATGCCAACAACAGCGCCCCCTACCTCCACCTCCATGCTACAACACATTCCACTCACACACCCACCACAGCCATCAATGAGCAAATCCTCTAAATCCTTTAAATGTCTCACAAGCAGGTGCACCCTCACTAGAGCCACATGCTCACAAGCAGGTACACCCTCACTAGAGCCACATGCTCACAAGCAGGTACACCCTCACTAGAGCCACATGCTAAACGGAGCTTCTCAACTGCTGTATAACATCTGAATGTTTGTTTTTTTGTTTTTAATCTCAAAGTGGAGGCCCAACAAATCTGGGTCTAAGGCCCACACGGTTCCCAACCCGGATCAGGGCCCATGTGAACAATTCAAAAGCATTTTTTACGGCCACGGCAGCCAAATGAAGTGGTCAGATGGGTGTCAGATGGGTGGGCTGCGTGATTTCAGATCAATCAATCGATTGTGTTCTGGCTTGAATCAATAAGTTCCTATTTACTGGTATCGGAATGAATAAACAATAAAATGTTCAAGGTTTTTAAAGAAAAAAATAAATACCATGTTGATTTTCTTTACATTTATAATCTTTCTTGTTTTGCCAATTATTTGGGGGCCCACTCACGGCCCGTAGGTTGGGAACCGCTGCATTAGGGTCTACACAAGTATCCCTCTGTTAAAGGTGCTTGTCCACATTTACTGTGGCAAAGTGTGTGTGTTTTTTTTGGGGGGTCTCTATCCACTGGTTGAGAAACTGCTCCATCAAACCTATAAAGTGTGTCATGTGTGCTAGCTTAACATGCTAGCTTTAGCATGTCTGCGTCCCGGTGCGGTGGCGCCCCATGCTGTCCGTGTCAACGTTTTAGATCGTCATTACTGACGCCAAAACAAAGAATAAAGATCGCCTCAACACCATGTTGTTCAAGCTCAAGCTCACATTCACAGGTTACAGTCTTTCCAACGAACGACTGAATGATACGTTTTAGTCATCATTTGAACGTAGTCTGTCCCCATATCTGTGTCTGAACACAAGTGTGTCTATATGCATATATAGCCTGTGTCTAAGACCACATGGCCGGCATGGGTCCACACACTGTGTTGTCTAATGAGGGTGTACCGAACCGTGATGCTGGAAATGTCCACAGACACAATGACCAACACAGCCCGACAACTCAACATCTTTAAAAATGTCCCACATTTTGGGTAAAACCATTGCCTTTTGATTGCTCATTACAAGGTTTGATGTTAGATATAATCTATCTTACAAACAGAGGGACATTTTGGTCTCACAAACTCCTCCTACTTCATCAGAACATTGGGACTTGGTTTGGGGTTTTACGGGTGGTGCCCTGCGTGAAACGTGTGCAAGTAAATGTCTGACGATATAAATGTATGACCCAAGTATTATTATGTGGTTTGTCTGGGAGACAGCGATGGTTATAGAGCCGGTTAATGTTTGTTTCCATGCATTTCCTACATGTTTTTCATGTGTTTGAGGGAAGCTTGAAGGAGATGGAAGGTCTTCCAATCGTGGAGAAAAGGTTGTTGCATAATAATGTATCAGAGAGGCTCAGAGCTTCTACCTGATGACCTAAAAAGCGTAATATCTCTCCCGGCCAAGGGGGCAATTCCCCTTTAGCCTAGCGGTTAAGATGTTAGCTTTCCAAGCGGGAGACCTGTGTATCGTTACAGATAACAACACTGCTTCTATCCATTGGCAAAAAGTGAAAACCTCATTATGTAATGTTTTATATTCTCAGTGGTATGGCCTTGGGGCTGGAGACCTAAGCATCACACTAATACATTTAATTTCCCTCAAACAATCACAGAACCGTTATTACACCTTCCTCTGCTTTGATATAAAATCTCCTTGCTCCTTGATACTTCCAAGCACACAAATACGATGAAGAAAGAATGTGTTAACATCAGTGTCTATGTGTGTCGAACCATCTTTTATGCAAGTGAATAACGATGACGTTAATACTTAATGTGCTGCGCCCTTCAGGTCGGTGCGACACGGTGCAACTAAAACACGGAACTTTAACATTAAGACGGAACATTCCAAACTGAAAGTCATGTGGCTGGATATCAGCGTTTTGATTGGCTGTTGCATGAAAAACATTGTAAAACTCAAACCATTTGAACGTAATGGAACAGATCGCCGGGGGGGCGATACACACAGCGCCGCTTCGATGAAATTGAGTGGCGTGAAGTTAAAGTTGCGTGGA
Source organism: Gymnoscopelus braueri (assembly GCF_963280865.1). Lineage (NCBI taxonomy): Eukaryota > Metazoa > Chordata > Actinopteri > Myctophiformes > Myctophidae > Gymnoscopelus > Gymnoscopelus braueri. The sequence goes on along the minus strand of NC_137620.1, from coordinate 49,200,195 downwards.
AACGGTTTCCCGTGTAACGCCGACCTCACAGTATTGACCAGAGTTTTAACAGAGTGGTCATATGGATTAGCTGCAGCGTGGTACCCACGTTTTCATTCATTGTGAAAGAGTGAAAACACAACATCAGTGTTTAGTTTTTTGGGGAAGACGGTCACATGCAGTGTGTGACGATGTACAACCGATGCCATTCTCTGTTGGTTTCACTTGTGACCCCACATTATATCCAAGTCCAGTGATTCTCTAACTTTTCCATTTCAAAGAACCCCCCCACGTTGATATTCACTAGACCAATGGACCCCCATTTCACACAGTATTTATCCCTTCTCTGGGGCCCCAAGCTGTACTGTAAAATCCTTTGTGTTAATGTAACGCTGAGAGAGTAGAGTACAAATCAAACCAAATTGGTTCCATCATGTGTACACTCTCAGAGTTACAGACCTGACCCCAGACCCCGAAGTTGAAGGATTGGGGGATTTTGTCACATCCACACAGCTTTATTGTAATATAAATGTTTCACTATTGCAATGTAGAAGCAGATGTAGAAGATGGATAACACAGCGTTTCTGGTCATGTCAGTTTAGCCATATTAGTCACAAGCCTCCAACAGAGAAAAGCACTGTAGAAAACAATCGATTCTGCCAGTATTATGTCATGTTATTTACCACCCTGTCATCGCCATGGTTACGCAACTCTGCACAGATCAACAACCCCCCCCCCCCCCCAACCAAACCCCCACCTAAAAAAGTCAATAGTTTCCTATTAAAAAAGTGTCAATAATGTGTCATGATCTAAAAGGAGACAAGCTGCTGTACATTTGTTCTATATCCTAACCAAACGGGGTTGAATAGATTTTCAGACGTTGCAGAACCAGATTGTGGTTTTGAGAGCCGTGTCGCTTTGGAGGAACATTGTATTTTAACATCATTGTATGCTTGTTATTATTTATTTCTGTCGGGTGTTTTCCATCTTATCTCTTATCCATCTTCCCTGTCCTTCAGCCACTCATCACTTTTCTCTCTAAAAACACAACAAACACCACGTTGATCTGCACTACGACCATCACTCTGCCTCAGAGGTTAGATGTTAGGATGTTGGTTGAACCAGGATCCTAGATGTTAAAGGCGTTGGTTCCATCACAATCTTAGATGATTTATCAGGATATTAGATGTTGTGGAGTTGGTTTCATCATGAGGTTAGATTTTATTGTGTTGGTTTCATCGGTATCTTACACTTTTAAGGTGGTTGGTTTCATCGTTGCATCACCGTACCGTGTATTATCCCTGAAGGCACACAGTAGTCATGGAACCAACAGAGCAGTGAGGTGTAAAACGAGCCCCTTCATTCATTTAGCTAAAAAGCTTCTCACCTTCTGAACACAAAGACATGCTGTAAGAGGGGGGGAGGGTGGGGGGGGGTACAGTAGGGTCTGTTGTTACTGTACCTCCTTTACTGTAACAGGATACCTGCTCTCCTCTGGTTACACTGTAGCCACTCTGATAATGACAGCATCACAAGATAGATGAGAAGACACGCCCCCACCCCCAGGCACCATTCGCACGCACACGCGCACACACACACACACACACACACACACACACACACACACACACACACACACACACACACACACACACACACACACACACACACACACACACACACACACACACACACACACACACACACACGTTTGATAATTGAAAAACTAATGACATTTACCAAAAGAAGACACACACACACGCATGTATGCGCTCACAGACACACACACGCACACAGGCATGTATGCACACACACACACACACACACACACACACACACACACACACACGCTCGCGCACACAGGCCCTGACTACACACAGCGACTCAAACATTCAAACGGACTCCTTGTTGTTCGTCCCATAAATCCACCTCCTTTTGTCTCAGTGTGAAAGGAGAGCCTCCGGTCTGTGGCCATCTGTCCAAGTGGGGCGCAGTGTGTGTGTGTGTGTGTGTGTGTGTGTGTGTGTGTGTGTGTGTGTGTGTGTGTGTGTGTGTGTGTGTGTGTGTGTGTGTGTGTGTCGAAGGGTCTCGGTTGCACAGAAATACAGAGTTCTATTTGAGCCGCAAAAGAAGCCAAAATAGTGTCTCTGTTCAAACTTCAAACAGATACAGTGTCTCAGCTGATCTGTGAACGAGGCTGGAGACTCAGAGTTAAATGAATCCATTTAAAACGGGAAAGCATCTGTGTGTCATTTTAGATTTGGGAAAAAAAATTAGCATAATTTAATACTTCGGCTATTCAAAAATAGCAGCTATACAAGCTCATGAGCTTGTAGATCTGCTATTTTTGAAAAATCGTGAAAACGTGCGCAAATCTTTGAATATATACATATTTTTTAAAGCAAACGTTTTTAACTCAAATCTTTGCTTCCGGGGGGGTCCCTGGTTGGAACAAAATATCTTCAGATGGGGGTCTGCAGTTTTCAGAAAACTGGATTTAGAAGACATTTATAGAATGGGCCTCAGGTCTAAAAGGGTTAAATGAACATTACTGTACAGGCAGCGCTGTCTTATTGTCTATTTTCAGGCTTTATAAGTGAAAGAGAGGAGCAATGTAGATAAAAGGAATGTGTTGGCAGTTTGTGATGGTTACGTAACTAGTGCAGAATCTAATTAGAGGATAAATAGCTTAGAGACACACGCACACACGCACACACACACACACACACACACACACACACACACACACACACACACACACACACACACACACACACACCATTTCTTCAATGAATGTGAAAACATTCATTCATCCTTCTTTTTTCATTCATCCTTCTTTTCTCTTCCTCTGTCATTACCCCGTTTTTGACCCGAGAATGTGTTTTATTTTGTTTTATTTTATAAGTCAATGGTCTGAACCTAAAAGGAAGGAAGTTGGAAAGAAAAGCTAATTGATTGAGACGTATGAAATACATTCATTTTATAAACAATACGCATTCCCACATCATTCAACGTGCGGCGCTTTGAAGTGCTATGATCTATAACGTTGATGATTAAAACGCATCAAAACACCACATTTCTAGAGCTCATCCGAGATGAGAGAGATCTAAATATAGCAGAGACGTTGCTCTCATGAGCTTCAGGCAGTACTGCTTGTCAACCACAGGGTGTCCTACCCCGACGCCAGGGTTTAAAAGGAGTTCAATCACTGTTGATGTACCAATTATATTGTATGAATTATACTCTAGGCCAGTGGTTCTAAATGGACCCTTACAAGTCTGTAACTTCTGTGGATCCTTGAGTTTTAAACGTTTGAGACCATTGCTTTACGCTGCAGATTGGTTAAAATAACCTTTTAATGACTGAAATAAGTCTTCAAAGCTTTAAAAAACAGCCTTTCCTCTCAACTCCCTTTCTGAATCTCCCCAACGTATTCTGCTGAAAGCTGGTGAGATAAACAAGACTAAATGTACGTGGACCATACAAGAAAAAAACAAACATGTCAATACCTCAATGGAGTGTGAACAACACGTGTACATGTTATTGTTGTTTCTGTTGTTGTCATTCTCATGATGTTTCTATGTAAAGCACAACTGGGCTCTAGTGTGCACGACGGTCACGTGACCGTAGTCACGTGACCTCTAGTTCCTTAGCCTCTGCGACAGCACAGTCGGCCATAATGTGTGAGATTTGGTTCACAGTCACCTTTGTACCACCTGCTCGGTATCTTAAGCCCCAAGTTATGCTTAAGTTGTGCGCCCGTGTCACGCAACTAAGTGTGCATTAAACATCAGACCAGTGGTTCTCAAGGTGGGGTCCAGGGACCCCCATGGGGTCCTTGAGGGGGTCCTCAGCTAAATGACTTAATATAGCATCAACATAAGTTGCACCACTTTAACCCTACATACTTGAAATTGTAATATTTTTGAAACATTTTTAAAACACAAATCTTGTATTGAGGGGGTGGGGGTCCCTGGCACAAAATCTTTTCAGATGGGGGTCCGTGGCCAAACGCATATTAATTTGGGGGTCCTTGACATGAAAAAGGTTTGGGAACCACTGCATTTGAAAAATGCATCAGCTTTATGCTAAGCGGAAGGCCATAGCTTTTATACGTCAGATATTACAATACAGCAAAACACACTTCAGTTTCCAGTTGTGCTGCCTCTTTGACCCACAGTAGTATTTAATACATGCCTCTTTGACCCATAGCAGTATTGAATACATGCCGTTGTTATTATTATGGAATGAATTTTACTGTTCAGCCATCTGATGTATGGGGGCAGCATTATGTGTAACACCCAGCCATGGTCATTCAGTTGACTGACGTGTGGGGACAGAATTATGTGTAACACCCAGACATGGTCATTTAGTTGTCTTTTTCAAGGCATCTTATTTCCAGACATTGCTGGGCTGTGAAAAGTTACAATATGGCACTGATAAGGTTGCATGATCAGTGGTGGAAGAAGTACTCCGATCTTTGTAGTTAATTAAAAGTATCAATACCACAATGTGGTAAAAGCATTGGCATCAAAATATGCTTACAGTACCAAACATGAAAATTATTCATTGTGCAGAATGGCCAATTTCACAATCCAGTTGTTGGATTGTAATTAGTAATGCATTAACGTGTTATTCACTTATTATTCACACTGATTTTAATAACTTTGTGTACTGCTGGTTAGTCTAACACAATGCATCATTATTAATCACTAAATGTACAGTATTTTTTGTATCAATCATCTAAATCTGCAAATTAACTGTAACTAAAGCTGTCAAACAACTGCAGCAGAGTACAGAAGAACGATATTTGCCTGTGTGATGTAGTCGACTAGACATACTGAAAAATGTAAATGCTCAAAGAAAACTACATCAACATTGTACTGAGGCACACAGTACTTCAGTAAATGTACTTTCCATCACTGACATGGTAGGCCCAAAAACATGTCTGTTTACCCGTCATACCAAAGACCTATCTAGTTGTCAGGTATCACATCCAACTAAATATATTACATCCCTAAATCACGCTGAGCTCAACTGAAAGACCTTACGATTCCAAATGGGACGAGCCCCCAAATTGACACAAAATATACAATTAAACTGAATGATGGCAATAACTGATGTGCCTGATCACAGGGGGCGGTGATTGAAAGATCCGCCGTTAGAGCAGTGATCTAAAGAGATTTGCCTTTTTAAATCGTTAAAATGTATATTGGTCGTCATAGGTCATTTGCTGCATATTATATGATTTCGCAAAGGAGGCGAACTGCCCAAAAACACCAGGTTGCCGAAACACTTTCAACACTACTAACGGGTCCAACTCAATGACCACACTGTAAAATCCAGAGTGTTAATTTACCTCTGATATTGTACTAATGTGTACACTCTCTGAGTTAAAATAACACTGAAGATTATATTGTGCCGTTTGTAAATCAGTGTACTGTACATTGTTATGATTTTGCCTCAGGGTCACAACGCTCCAGTAACCACACCTCAACCCCCCTTTCCACACGTGTTAAAGGCTCTTTTGTACTCGTACTTAAGTGTCCGTCGAGCGCGTCGACCAACAGAAGTGTCCTCCTCGGGTCACTCCTACCTGCCGACGCGCTCGTCGGACGAGGTCAGAAACGAGCCTTATAAGGGTGAGCGGTGGTGTTTTTAACGTGGCCCTTCGGTCCTTGACTTCGACCGCAGCTGTTATACCGCTTCAGTCTAGAGCCTCACGCTTACGCCTGCGCACACTGTACCAATGATTCCAATTAACACCCGGATTTGCTGCTGCAGATGGAAAAAAAAACTGGGTTTGTCTGTTTGAGAGAAAGCCCGGGCGGTTGGAGATCTTTGTCGGTTACGTTGAATGCAAGGTTAAAATTACCTCATGAGCTATTCACCAGCTGGACCACTGCTGATGTCATTGTGTTCATTGTGATGTCATTGCTGATGTCATGGTGTCCGTCGGCAGGATAAACATTCAGTTCTTTAATTTGTGAGGCTCTGTACTGTATGGGCACGGCTGCTGTCTGTCGAGGGGTTAAATGATAATATATGATGCCATTCAGAGGCATTTGGGGTTTTAACTGAAATTGTCATTTTTCTCTTTATAATTTTTAACAGTTTCTTTTTATAAACCCAACTTTCCCGCTTATTCTCAAGCGGATGATTTGAGGAATGGTGTGAAAAAAAGAGAAAATTGTAATATTTTGTTATTTTTTTATTTATTATTGATTCATTTTTATTATTATTATTATTATTATTATTATTATTCCAGAAGAGAGAACACAGATGCTAATTGTTTTTGAGAAGAGATGCAAAACTATTTTAAATACAAATAATAACTTTTTAAAACAAACAATGAAAAGCGTACCAATCTGTTGAGAGATCTAATGGATGTGTTCTGTTCATTTGTTTCTTCATCCGGATGCAAAACTTGTGTGACTGTTTGTGAGGGGGGGTGTGGGGGGGGTTGTGGGGGTGGGGGTTGCATTTGGAGAGGGTGGTCTCCGGGCCTCTGATATTCGGTGTGGCTAGGTTTACTTCGACAACTGACATGACTCGCTCAGATTGTACGTAGATGACACAGCGATTTACAGCGGAGGTCTCTAGATTTATTTTTAAAAAGACGACATTTCTCAAAAACACCTCGGTGTTAAGATAATTTTTGTTCCACTGAATACCTAATGGACAAAAGTACTCTCAGTACTGAGGTGTATTTGGGATGACATACAGTACATACCCAAATAGGACAATTTTGGTACCGGCATAGAGCTATGATTTACTGATTTATAACATACAGTTTTAGTAACAACTAAGAGGGCATTCTGAACTGTGATTTTTGCTAAGACAGTGATGTGACACTGTGATACAGTAAAGAATCTCTCCTTTTGATACAACAGATTTATTTTATTTTTTACAGTTTTTAAAAACTGTAAGAGTTTTTTAATAAATTGATTAATAAATAATTAATCAAAGTTATACACTACAGGCAACTATCTCTAAGCATGCACACACACACACGCACACGCACACGCGCACACACACACACACACACACACACACACACACACACACACACACACACACACACACACACACACACACACACACACACACACACACACACACACACACACACACACACACACACACACACACACACACACACACACACACAAATTAAGTCTTACTATTTATTTGAGTAATTATAGTAATTCCTGAAAATAATATATTTTATTTTTACATGTATGCTCTAACGTATCAAAAATAATAATATTTTATTGTTTTCCAATGGGGATGCTCCGCTGTAAAAGTCCATAAACTGACTTAGTGGGAGGCAGTGGGAGAGCGTACCGCTAACTGCTAAAAGCCACTCGACAGTTTCTTACATAACGACTGGCGGTAATGAGTCATTAATGACTCATTAGACATGCGTTTGTATGGAAGTGAAAAGACATGGAGTTATATAATGATGTATGACACAATAGGAGCTTCAAGGGCGGGGAGGAGTTATAGCAGAATGCTGAGTGTTCATTTCAATGGTGGACAAACTATATACTCAAGTAAACAATTCATAATGTATTTTTCTAAGTTCAGTCAAAAGTACAACATTTCTATTTGGAATGTAGCAGAGTGGAATTCATGAGCTTGCAGATAAAACAAAACAAATGTGTAAAATGTAATGTAAATGTAATTAAGCTACTGTCCACCACTGGCTAATTTAAATCGACACTCAGAATTTTGAAAGCTTGCTGTGGGAAAGCTTGTTGTAGTCGATAAAAAAGTACTGCATATGATGCTCGGAGTAAACCTAGCCACAAAGACCTGACATGGAAATACCTTATTCTAAAAGCTGTGTAATTTTGGCGACAAAGGTTAGTATTGTATACAATTTTTAACTCTTTAGGTTTTGTGCTTGCGTTTATATATATATATATAACATCGTTGTAATAGTGACTTGTACATGTGTGCATTTTCAACATAATACCATTCCTCCCTATATCTATATACCTTTTCCTTTGTAGTCTGGTTTAGTATTGTAGCTAACTCGAATAAGACAAGGACCTTTTAACATTTACCGATATATTAACCATACTAAATGTATTATGCAACGGTATCTATATTTGTGAAATTGTCAGATACGGGAAAAACACCAATGGAAACCCAGTACTTTGTGTGTAAATTGCTAAATATCTGTGACGTAGTTCTCTCTTAACTCTGTGATGAAAAGCGTAGCTTTTAAATAATTTTCAGCTACTGTTGTGCAGTTTTTTATTTTTTTTATGTTGTAGCTTTTTTATTTAGTTTTTAATGGAGAGTTTGGTTAAGAGAACTAATATTGCACAAGACGCAAATTGTTAGATTGTTAACGCAGACATTTGCGACCATTTGACGGCCTGGTTGTCAGAAACTCTGTTGTTGACATTTGTTTTGTTTTTTTCACCACTTTGTTTCCTAATACTTTTTTCTGTTTTGAATGATTTGCTTTGTTAGGTGTCGTTTTAAAAAAGAGAAACTTGAGAAAAGATCAATGAGAAATGCATGCCTGGTTGTTAGACTCTGTAGTCGAACAGATAGCTTTGTGTCTCAAAGAGAAAATAAGTCATACCGGGAGAAAAAAAAGACAAAAAGAACAAGAAAATAAAGGTGGGGTTGGGTGACATGTGTTTGATTTACACAGGACCAAACCAAACAAGACAAACAACAGTAAGACTAGCAAACACACCAACACATATCCTCACATTATTACTCAGTATAGTGTCTATGAAACATACAACTTTAGGTAGGAAAGCCATAGTACATTTGGCTTTGCTTTGCAGTTTCATAAGTGCAGATGTGCATTAGCTAACTACACATCTTATGTCAGCCTATCTATCTGGTTTAGATCTGGCATTAGGACGTGTCTCGTGTTTTTATTGTGTCTATAGTAATTATCCTCTTGTAATATTTGCATCCTTTGACAAATTGAGAATCAACACATCAGTGGCATTTCTTCACCAAAGCTGGTTGGGTTTCACCAAAGCTGGTTGGGTTTCACCAAAGCTGGTTGGGTTTCACCAAAGCTGGTTGGTTTTCCAGTATCCCACACATAACTCATAAGTAGGGCTGGGCAATTAACAAAAAATATATACAAACTTTAATTTAGAGCCAAAAAAACTACTTAATCGTACTTATGTAGGTTAATCGAATAACCAACAACCAATTTTTTTTGGCAATAACTTTGTTTTATTTCTTATATATAAACAAATCAACACGGAAAAATTCGAATAGATTTTTTATAATAAACTAAATCAATTAGCCTGATTAAACACATGTAATATAATATGATAAATTAAGTTGTACAATGGTGGTGTACAAAAATAGCTGAACTACAAGCTCACCTCACAACGCATTGTGAAGCATTGTGAGCTTGTAGCTCTGCTATTTTTTTCCTTCTAAATAATTGCTCATTAATCGTAATCAAAGCAACAGTTTGAAATAGTCATGATATTGATCTGAGGTTATATCGCCCAGCCCTAATTTGCATCCTTTGACAAATTGGTATATCCACATATCAGTGGAATTTTTCTTCAACAAAGGTTGTTGGGTTTCCAGTTTCAACACCTACCTCTGTAGGCCCTGACGCACCAAGCCTACACCTACCTCTGTAGGCCCTGACGCACCAAGCCGGCTCGTAAGAACAAACGACTGATCAGATCGCTTTGTGCTGCGTCTTCACTAGAAGTCACAGTGGAACGCAGCTCAAAGACTACAGCTGACGGTCAGCAGATGGTCGACTAGTATGTTTTACGTAGAGGAAATGACTCCATACCAGGAGGTGGCAGTAGTCTGTGTTTATAATACAACAAGAACATCGGAAAAGCGTGCGTCATGGGAAGACAATTGCGAAGACAAAAACAAACGGTGTCGTCATGCTCAGAATATGAATTGAGAATAAGTCATATCATTCCAGGTAGTCTTTTAGTTGATGTCTACATTGTGTCTGTGTTCTCTTTTATTATTTGCCGGCCACTGACTTACTACTCACTTCCGTTTCTATTCTCGTGCTCTGATTGGCTTGGCTCAGGCTCAACAGACAATCAGACGGCTCTCTCCTCACTGACGACCTCTGTTGCTGATTCGGCACACACCGCAAAAACTACTTGTGGGCAGACACTGGTAGTTTATGCGGCTTTTAGGACGATGTGTGCTTGGTGCGTCAGGGCCTTAATGCAACATTATGTTTGGAGGTGATCTTAGCATGAATTTCTGCCACTACAGGTAACAACAGTACACTTCCAATCACCATGTTTACTGTACTTGTAACTAGCAAACTACAGCTAGTGAACCGGAAATGCAGTAAACCTCCGCGCTTGACGTCACAATGACGGTAAATTGTGAATGGTACGACTTCATCACATATAAACAGAATCCAAGTCAGAATCCATCTGAATGCAACAGGATGCAAGGGCAGCCTTGTTAACAATGTTGCAAATGTTCTGAAACCACGGAAACCACAGAATGGAGCTTTTCATCAAGGTTCTATTGCAGCACAAAACCAATCGATGGGTTTGAGTCACACAGCTGAGGATGATAAATAATAATAATGAGAAATGCCATCGCCTTTTCTTCCACACACTCGCTGAATAGATAGATGGATAGATAGATGGATGGATAGATAGACGGATAGACGGATAAACGGATAGACGGATAGATGGATAGATGGAACTATAAAGTGTAATATGTTTTTCAGGGCAGTCAAATTTGAGTCCTCAGGGTTTCAACGAAATGGTGGTCAAGATGGATCCATTTCCCCCACACTCTCAGAGTTAAGATTCTACAGTGTAAGTAAGCCTTGCCGAGTCATGTGACCGAGTCATGTGACTCATATCTCCTGTGTCTTTAGTCATGTGACCCATATCTCCTGTGTCTTTAGCGTGAGGCAGCTTGATGTATAACTAAACCCCCTGGACATGACACTAGTATGACACAGGGGCTTACCACCAATACAACCCCCTACATGCTGAGTGCCAAGCAGGGACGCATTGGGCACAATATTTATAGTCTATTATAGTCTCGGAATTGAACACCGACCTTCAAGTCTAAGGGCAGAGACTCTAACCGCTGGTTCAAGATTAATCTGTGGTCCAAAGCAGAACGTTGAATCTTCTAGTTGTCCTCCATGTTATATGGAAGGTGAAGAAATTAACCAGCTACAATATGACCGTTAAAGTGTTACTTTCCAAGCCTCATCTAACCACCACTTTCCTTACAGGGTTCATAACCCCCCCCCCACACACACACATCTCCCCTTGCATTTTGTCATGGTTGAGGGTCAACCTTTGATTCTGACCGCTCAGAGAATGATGGGGATTCTAAGCCATTGTTCTTGCATTAATAAAAAAGAATAAATGAAAAAATAAGTTTGAAATCTTGCTTGAAATGACCACCGATGATGTCACTGGTAGGCAGGTTTCTGAACTGTCCACAGTCCACAAATGAACAAAACCCTTTTCCCTCTTTTAACTTGATTTAAAGTTTGAGCCCTCACCACACACTCCACACAGCCAGGTTTGTGTTTATATAAGATGTTGTGTTTAATTTATATTTAATGTTAAATGTCTGGGGAAAAAAAACAAAAAACGTTATTGTCCATTAATAGGCACTCATGCAAATGTGTGTTTTCCAAAGTGAGTGGCCCCCCCGGGAAGATATAAATACATACAAACTGATAAATACAAAATTAATACTACAATCGTTCCCTCAAGCATGATTTGAGAAATAGACATTTTGGACTAAAGCAAATGCTGGTCCTCAAAAGAGTAATGGTTGTTTTATAGTTAAAGGTAGGGAAATTTATATTTTTTGTTGCAATTGGTGTTAAATAGCTCAATATTGTGATAGTAATCATTGCTGTAGAGAATAGCAATGATTACTATCACAATATAGAGCTATTTAACACTATTACTGAACAAACACTCTATAGTAATGATCACTATCACAATATAGAGCTATTTAACACTGTTACTGAACAAACACTCAATAGCAATGATTACTATCACAATATAGAGCTATTTAACACTGTTACTGAACAAACACACTATAGCAATTGATTACTATCACAATATAGAGCTATTTAACACTGTTACTGAACAAACACTCTATAGTAATGATTACTATCACAATATAGAGCTATTTAACACTGTTACTGAACAAACACTCTATAGCAATGATTACTATCACAATATAGAGCTATTTAACACTGTTACTGAACAAACACTCTATAGTAATGATTACTATCACAATATAGAGCTATTTAACACTGTTACTGAACAAACACTCTATAGTAATGATTACTATCACAATATAGAGCTATTTAACACTGTTACTGAACAAACACTCTATAGCAATGATTACTATCACAATATAGAGCTATTTAACACTGTTACTGAACAAACTCTATAGCAGGGGTCTTCAACAGGGGGTCCAGGACCCCTAGGGGGTCCCCAGAGTTACTACAGGGGGGCCGCTAAATCTTTGTGTGATAGGATCATGTTTTTTACATAAACCACTCGAACCCCAGCGTCCCTATCCTGAGTGGAACATTAGCCAGAAATAGCAGATCTACGAGCTCACAACGCCTCGCAGTGCGAGGCGTTGTGAGCTTGTAGATCGGCTATTTTTGGCAAATAGGTTTGGTGTAGAGGGGAAAAAGACGGTTCAAGTGGTTAAATGTCTGAAAACACTCATTAATGGAACATTAACACACTGATGATAAGGCTGTCAAAGTCTATGAAGCTGTCTAAGAAATCTATGAAAATGTTTAATTTGCAACACAACTTTTTACAATATGTAGTGGGGGGTCCCTGCTTCTTCTCTCAGCCAAGGGGTCCCTGGTCTGAAAACGTTGAAGACCCCTGCTCTATAGCGATGATTACTATCACAATATATAGAGCTTTAACCTTTTGATCATTTTGTGTTTTTGTTTTTTGTTTTAACCCATTAAGACCTGGAACTGTGTCATTTTTAGATTTGAGCTAAAAAGCATTATTTTACACTTTGGGCTATTCAAAAATAGCAGATCTACAAGCTCATAGCGCGGCACCGAGTGCCGCGCTACGAGCTTGTAGATCTGCTATTTTTGAAAAATCGTGAAAATGTGTGCAAATCTTTGAATATATATCTTTGCTTCTGGGGGTCCCTGGAACAACATATTTTGATGGGGGTCCACGGCCAAATACATATAATTTTGGGGGTCCTTGACATGAAAAAGATTGAGCACCACTGATATAGAAACATACGTTTTTCAGAAAACTGTTGAGATTTAGGAGACATGTAGAATCGGCTTCAGGTCTCAATGGGTTAATCACTTACCCTACCTTTAACAAATACATTTACACTTTGGTTTACAATTAGGAAAGGTAGGGATTAAGATCAGACATTTAGAGGTTAGGTTTAGGAGTTGGGCTTAGAGTTGTGGCACAGTTGTGAGCTTATAGATCGGCTATTTTCAGCTTTTAAGGGTTGAAAAATGGCCAATTCCTTTTTCTTAATTGGAGTTGGGCTTAGAGTTGTGGCACAGTTGTGAGCTTATAGATCGGCTATTTTCAGCTTTTAAGGGTTGAAAAATGGCCAATTCCTTTTTCTTAATTGGAGTTGGGCTTAGAGTTATGGCACAGTTGTGAGCTTATAGATCGGCTATTTTCCAGCTTTAAGGGTTGAAAATGGCCAATTCCTTTTTCTTAATTAATAATGGAATTCATAAAACCTTCCTCCTATCCTCACAAGTATATGTCTATACAAACGTGCGTGCATGCGTGCCTGCGTGCGTGGTATGGATGGGGGAGGGGCATGGGTGTGGTAGAGTGGGGGGATGTGTGTTACATAAGTGTGTGTGCTATAGCCGCCCCCCACCCCCACCCCCACGCCCCCCCCGCCCCCCACTCCCCCCCGCCTCTGTCCTTCCAAACGCCACGCCCCCCTCCTGCGTCCTCTGCAGTGGTGTAAAGTAACTAAGTACATTTACTCAAGTACTGTACTTAAGTACAATTTTGAGGTATCTTTTTTTATATACAGTATTAAACTTATTTTTTAGTCCACTACATTTTTTTTTGACAGCTTTAGTTACAAGTTACACATTTTTATCATTATTGCAAAAGACACATTAACCACTTGAGCCCTATATATTTTATACCTCGTCTGTTCGAAAATAACTGATCTACAAGCTCACGACATCACGTCACGATCGGATATTTTCTAAAACGGTTTTAGGGAAAATAAAGGCAAATATGAGTACATTTATTGTGGTACCAGTGAGTACATTTTGATACCTTAACTGTACTGCTCAAGTGAAATGTTGAATACAGGCCTTTTACTTGTATAGCATACAGCAGGGTATTTTTTATATTGTGGTATTGCTCCTTTAACTGAAGCAAAAACATCAAAGTAGGGCTATACTTCTTCCACCCCTCCATCCTCCCATCCTCTCACCCCTCCATCACCCATCTATTCATCCCTCCATCCTTGGCACAGATTCTCAGGGCTGGCAGTGAAGATGGCAGCCTGGCATGTCAATGCCTGAGAGAATCCTGCACAATCCTACACTCACACACACACCCCGTGCCCCTAGTCCCACATGCACGTGCATACACACACACACACACACACACACACACACACACACACACACACACACACACACACACACACACACACACACACACACACACACACACACACACACACACACACACACACACACACACACACACACACACACACACACACACACACACACACACACACACACACACTCCTCCCCCCTCTCATTTGGCAGCAGCCCACCAATCAGAATGCCCCCTCCCCCCTCCTGGTGGAACAGAGAGGGAGGGGGAGCGTTGAGGAAAATTCCATTGAGGACCCTCTGTCTGTGATGTAATACTCTGCTTCACAAACTATGGGTCGGGACCCAAGTGTGGGTCGTGGACCCATTTGTATGGGTCATGGGTAAATGCCCCCCTTTTCTTTTTTCACTACAAAAAATGTATTCAAAAGAAGAAAAAAAATCACACCCTGTGTGAAGTGGGCGGTGTCTTGCTAGCTAAGTCAACCAATCATGTACAAAAAATTAATACATTTATTGAAACACTCTTTATGATGGAAGAAACCATAACTAAAAAAACAAAATTATGTTTTTTTTAAAGTTATGGTTTCTTATATAGGGCTATGCACATGTGTCATGTGACACAGGCCAATCACAGTCCTGAATAGACTGTGATTGGCCAATCACGGTGCAGGGTTAGGCGGGGTACATTTTTGGCCAATCACAGCGCAGGATTTGTTGTACAAATATCCAAACCTCACTTATAGGGGCGGTTTCACCGCCCAAAAATAAGAATGAAAACAAAACAAAAAGTTCAATAGAATTCTATAAATAAGGAAAATAAATCTAAGAAATTCCATGTGTAGAAGGAAAGAGAAAAAAAGGAGGTAGTGAAAACAGCAGATCTACAAGCTCACAACGTGTCGCAATAGCACAGATCTGCTATTTCAATGAGCCAATGTAAAAAAAAATTCTGGGGACCCCCTGGAACCCCCTCAAGGACCCCACTTTGAAAACCATTTGAGAACCCATCAACACAAATAAATGAAAGAAAGAAAAAAGGATATACTTTTTCTGTTGACTGCCCAGTCCTGTGTACATACATCTGTCTTCTTCATCATCATCATCATGCTCTTCATCACCTCAGGGAGACACAGTTCATTGTAAACGGCTCAGCTCACACTTGGTATCAAAGCCCTCCTTGACATATCAAGGGTCTCACACACACACACACACACACACACACACACACACACACACACACACACACACACACACACACACACACACACACACACACACACACACACACACACACACACACACACACACACACACACACACACACACACACACACACACATACACACACACACACACACACACACACACACACACACACACACACCAGGGGCCACAGGATCCTCACCACACATGGCACCAACACTGTTCAGGGGTCTGGTATTACAATAGTCACACAAAAAATAAATAAACAAATGCACACATACTATAAGGGGAACTACAGCAGTGTTACAGCATTTGCATACAACAGGTGGTACCTAAACTGTGCTTTTTACAGGTACTAACCCTAACCCTAACCTAAACTGTGCCTCCAAACTCCAACACTTAGGAAAATAATCACCTGGATGTGGAATTTAGTGACAGACAATAAAAATTGTTTACGGTGGATATTTATGAAATAAAAACTTTGCAGATACATAGAGGATAACCAAGGTTTCTGTACAGCTGCAATGTTGGTGAGTTTAACGTTGTTTAATACAATCAGACCAGACTTTTCTGTTTGGATGTTTGGGCTGTTAAGGGTTGGTATTACAACTCTAGATTCCAGATAGCATCAGTGTTGGTAAAAGTACTCAAATCTTGTACTGAAGTAAAAGTATCAATACTGCAATGTACAAATACTATGTTACAAGTAAAAGTCCGGAATTCAAAATCTACTTGAGTTAAAGAACAACAGTATTGGCATCAAAGTGTACTTAAAGGACCAAAAGTAAAAGTACTAAAATGGTTGAAAATAGCAGATCTATAAGCTCACAACGCGTCGCTTCGCGACACATTGTGAGCTTGTAGATCGGCTATTTTCAAATAGCCTATGTATAAAATAAGGCTAAAGTGGTTAATGTATGTTTTATAATGTAATAATTTATATCTGCATAGTAACTAGTGACTAAAGTCTTCAAATAACTGTAGTGGAGTAAAAGTATAATATTTGCCTCCGAGATGTAGTGGAGTAGTGGTAAAAGTACAGACAATTGGAAATACTCCAGTCAAGTAAAAGTACCTACAAATTGTACTTAAGTACAGTACTTGAGTAATAGTACTTCGTCACTTTACACCACTGGATAGCATTATAGCATCTGAGTTGCTTGCGGCTAGAACACACCCATGCCCTCCTGGGGATCAGACTCATCATTAAAAGTTGTAGCGCTGCGTGTGTAGTCTATACTCACCCAATCATGTATTGCTGTGACTTGGGGTCAGCTAATTGTCATCTAGTTTCATAACCATTGGAAAGTCACGGCAGAAAATGTTTATTCAGTATAATATCACCACTTTCCCACGAGCTTATAGCCTACAGGAACCACATTGACATTCTCTCCCACTTCCTCCAGTGAGCACTCAGGGTATGGGACACACAACCAACACAGGTGTGACAATTACCCCAACACCAATAGCAAAGCACCGGACAATTGTGTGCCCCATACATATGTGCTCCCCAACACAACATGACACACAGGCACACACCTTAACCCCAACACCGTCACAAATGGTTAGCTTGTAGATCTGCTATTTCCTTTTTTTTAAACTAAAGCAAAACAGAGACAAGTCCTCAAATCCAATTGTGTTTTTTTTAAGGGAAGGGCTTTTATTTATTTTTTTACTAAGAAATACTCTGTTATAAGTAAATGTCCGGAATTCAAAATCTACTTGAGTTAAAGAACAACAGTATTGGCATCAAAATGTACTTAAATTACTAAAAGTAAAAGTACTAAACTGTTTGAAAATAGCAGATCTTCCAGCTCACAATGCATCATATCGCGACACATTGTGAGCTTGTAGATCTGCTATTTTCAAATAGCCAAGGTATAAAATAAGGCTAAAGTGTTTAATGTATGTTTTATAAAAACATACATTTACAAAACATACAAAACAGAGACAAGTCCTCAAATACAATTGTGTTTTTTTTAAGGGAAGGGCTTTTCATTTTTTAAATTATTAACATAATAAGAATTATTCTGTCCATTGGGGACATTTTATACCACTTTATATCATGTTTATTTATAGCATTGATACAGATTTCTTTGGTTTTCATTCTAATCAATCAGTTCAGTTTAGGGGTCTTCAACAGGGGGTCCGGGACCCCTACAGGGAACATTCATTGTGGGCTTGTAGATCTGCTATTTTCGGCAAAGAGGTTTGGTGTAGAGCTTCATTTCTCTGTCAGCTATGGGGTCCTTAGACTGAAAAACGTTGAAGACCCCTGGCCTAGTCTAACATTGTCACTGTCTTTGTCGCCCTCGTGTGTACAATGTGAATATTACAAGTGTAAAAGTCTACTTTTTTCAATCAATCATGACCCATTAGATAAAATGAGTGTTCAAATGGAACCAAATGGACCCTTACAGGTCTGTAACTCTGAGAGTGTTCAAATGGAACCAAATGGACCCTTACGGGACTGTAACTCTGAGAGTGTTCAAATGGAACCAAATGGACCCTTACGGGTCTGTAACTCTGAGAGTGTACAACTGGAACCAAATGGACCCTTACGGGTCTGTAACTCTGAGAGTGTACAACTGGAACCAAATGGACCCTTACGGGTCTGTAACTCAGAGTGTAACAAATGGAACCAAATGGACCCTTACGGGTCTGTAACTCTGAGAGTGTACAAATGGAACCAAATAGACCCTTACAGGTCTGTAACTCTGAGAGTGTACAAATGGAACCAAATGGACCCTTACAGGTCTGTAACTCTGAGAGTGTACAAATGGAACCAAATGGACCCTTACAGGTCTGTAACTCTGAGAGTGTACACATGGAACCAAATGGACCCTTACAGGTCTGTAACTCTGAGAGTGTACACATGGAACCAAATGGACCCTTACAGGTCTGTAACTCTGAGAGTGTACAAATGGAACCAAATGGACCCTTACAGGTCTGTAACTCTGAGAGTGTTCAAATGGAACCAAATGGACCCTTACGGGACTGTAACTCTGAGAGTGTTCAAATGGAACCAAATGGACCCTTACGGGTCTGTAACTCTGAGAGTGTACAACTGGAACCAAATGGACCCTTACGGGTCTGTAACTCTGAGAGTGTACAACTGGAACCAAATGGACCCTTACGGGTCTGTAACTCAGAGTGTAACAAATGGAACCAAATGGACCCTTACGGGTCTGTAACTCTGAGAGTGTACAAATGGAACCAAATAGACCCTTACAGGTCTGTAACTCTGAGAGTGTACAAATGGAACCAAATGGACCCTTACAGGTCTGTAACTCTGAGAGTGTACAAATGGAACCAAATGGACCCTTACAGGTCTGTAACTCTGAGAGTGTACACATGGAACCAAATGGACCCTTACAGGTCTGTAACTCTGAGAGTGTACAAATGGAACCAAATGGACCCTTACAGGTCTGTAACTCTGAGAGTGTACACATGGAACCAAATGGACCCTTACAGGTCTGTAACTCTGAGAGTGTACAAATGGAACCAAATGGACCCTTACAGGTCTGTAACTCTGAGAGTGTACAAATGGACCCTTACAGGTCTGTAACTCTGAGAGTGTACACATGCAACCAAATGGACCCTTACAGGTCTGTAACTCTGAGAGTGTACAAACCGACCGACCATTAATTAAAACTTGGCACGTGCATCGCAGACGACCCGAGGTAGTTGAGTGCATGGCGTCGAGTTGTTCGGATGCCCATATATGGTCATGCGCATAGATGGGACCGGCCGACTTCAAACTCAACTCGTGCATCGGCGAGGACACGGGGGAGCAATGTTTGGCGTCGAGTCGTTCGGATAGGTGTTTGTCCAGAAGCGCCGATCCAACCAATATGCCCATATATAGGCATATAAGGACATCCAGTTGTCCAGAACCACCGATTCATCCAATATACCCATATATGGGCATATACTGATGACATCAGGGAACCCCATATATGGGCATAAAAGCAACAGGCAGGCAGACAGACAGACAGACAGACAGACAGACAGACAGACAGACAGACAGACAGACAGACAGACAGACAGACGAATACAGTGATCTCCATATGTGGCCATTAAAAAAGACACAGACAGGCAGAAGGGCACAACAGGTACTCTGGCAAAGGGGTGGGGCTATGGACGTTTTCACAATATAAAATAAAGTCACCAGAACATTAGTTATCCCTATTTTGTCAACATATGGATATTTAGAACAAAATTCTATATTTTTCATAGTCAATAACAATATCATAAGTGTCCTGTTCTTCCAGAAATAAGGTTAATAAATAATACTGTTCCAATGCCACGCTGCCGGTGTTAATCTACCCGGAAATACGTCTTTGGTTGTGGTGATGTCATGATGATTCTTGATTCTTGTCTTCCTCTTTACGCCCAAATATGGAGATGACTGACATCATAGTACTGACGTCATAAATGTCTGACGTCATAGACTGGTCTCCTATTATAGTACTCTGATAACTGATACCAGCACTGTTCAGTCATCATTCGTCTACTGTGACAACAGCTGTTCCGGTCGGTTCATTCATTTACAGGTTCTGAATGAATACAGTATAAGACTATTTAAGTCTTCATCACCACGAGTGAGGATGGAGGACGTCTTGAGTGTTCTCCGCCAGTGCAACATCCAGAAGAAGGAGATCGTCACTGAAGGAGACACAGTCATATTCGGGGAGTTCTCCTGGCCCAAGAACGCCAAGACCAACTTCATCGTTTCGGGAACCGGAAGGAAGGGGCGGCCCAAGGACTACTACACTCTGGACTCCGTTCTGTTCTTCCTCGGCAACGTGCGTCTCGCCCACCAGTCGTACGTGAAACGGGCCGCGGCCGAAAGCATTCCCGTCGTCAGAAAACCTGATCGGAAGGCCATGATGTCGTACCTCAACGGCGAAAGTTCGACTTCGACGAGCATCGACGGAAGTGCCCTCCCAGAGATAGGTCTGCAAAGGCCGACGATCAAGCGCAAACAAGAGGCCGATGAGGAGACATCGTCTGGGGCTAAGAAAACGAGGTTCGAGGACGAGGAACGCACACGACTGGACCAGGAGCGTCTCGCTGTCCATCTTGAGGATCACAAAGAAGGCTTTGACCGATTTGTGTCCCTGCCTGAGGTAGCGTCAGTGGAGAAAGAGTGTTCGGCGGTCCGATTCGATGGCCGAACACTTGCGGATGGCGGTACACTTGTGCAGAACACTTTTGATAAAGTTGTCACCGTGAAGGAGAAGAGTAGCTCTGTGGATGCGGAGTACGTGGACGCCACCGGGGGCATCGTGAGCATAGAGAGGGTCTGGAGCTCCAGGACCACCGTCCTCCAGAGCACCAGTAAAAAGGACTTCTCCAAAAGCATATTAGCCATCGTTCAGTCTGTGAAAGAGAAGGAGGAACAGAGACCACCAGGACAGAACACCGCCCGAGCCGACCCCTTCACCAGGAAGAAACAGCCCGACCCTGCCGACTACGCCAGATACGACCGGGAGAAGTTGGCGGGAAAAGCGGAAACGGAGGGCTTAAACGTCGACACCACGGGGTCGTCCTACCACGACACGACTGTGACTTATTCCCCAGCTTCTCCTCAGCCGGTCCTCCGTCCCGCTTCACAGGCCAGACCGCACCCACCGAAGAACCAGCACAAAAGAACGTCCCGGACGCCCATCGTCATCGTGCCCGCCGGCGCCACCTCCCTCATCACCATGGCCAACGCCAGGGACCTCCTGCAGGAGCTCACGTTCGTCTCGTCGGAGGAGAAGAGGAAGCAGGGCGTCCCGCGGGAAAAGGAGGTGCTGCTCCAGCGCCGAAAAGAGCCCCCAACGCAGCCCGGCGACGGAGCGACAACCACGCTCCACCGCCACCATGTCACCGTGCCGTACCGCGTCACCGACCAGCCGCTCAAGCTGTCCGCGCAGGACTGGGACCGCGTGGCGGCCGTGTTCGTGCAGGGTCCCTTCTGGCAGTTCAAGGGCTGGCCGCGGCTGCTGCCCGACGGGTCGCCCGTGGACATTTTCGCCAAGATCCCGGCCTTTCACCTGAAGTACGACGAGGTCAAGACGGACGCCAACGTGCAGAGGTGGGACGTGGCCGTGCTGGAGGTGAGCCGCCACCGGCGCCACCTGGACCGCCTCGTCTTCCTGCGCTTCTGGGAGACTCTGGACCGGCACATGGCCAAACACAAAGCCCACCTCAGGTTCTGAGCTTCAGACCAGTGGAGGTCTGAGACAGCGGTTCTCAACCTTTTTCAGTGCCGCGACCTCCCCAACATAATCATATTTGTACTGGGGACCCCCCAACATGATCATATTTGTACTGGGGACCCCCCAACATGATCATATTTGTACTGGGGACCCCCCAACATGATCATATTTGAACTGGGGGCCCCCCCAAAATGATCATATTTTTCAAACTGGGGACCGCCCCACCCTGACAAGCACTTGGAGTTGAGGCATTACATGTAGTTTGACTCAGTTCCACAGATAGATATTGTGAAAATAGCAGCGTTACGAGGCGTTGTGAGCTTGTAGGGTATTTTCAAAATGTTTGCCTCTTATATTATTTGGCAATTTTGTTAAATATAATTCTGTCGTATAATTACTTTTGATGCAGTAATTGTCTTTTTTCATTTAATTTTTTCAATAGTTCAAAATTGTAGGTATTAAATTGTCACTTCACTGTCATCTGGGGACCCCCCCCCCCCACTAGGGGTCCTGACCCACTGGTTGAGAAGCACTGGTCTGAGACACTGAGACAGAATAGAGGGGGTGTGGGGGCGGGGCGGGACTTATGGTTTTTGGTAATTGAAATTATTTCACATTACACGTGTGTCCGGCTGGCCGCATCACTCATTACTGTAACAAACCTGGACACATGCTGCAACACTAATTGTGATCTGAAGTCTGTGTCCAATCAATATGGATGTGAATGATTGATTGATTGATTGATTTTATTTGGTGACATCACTCAAAAAGCACAATAGCACTGTCCCGACATACAGTCATAGCATTAGCGAGGATGCAAACACAATTTCCATTGTGGTCATCTTTAAAAAAAAAAAACCACACACACAGTATAGGTAGGTATACGTTTATCAAGCAGGCTAGGCTGTGGGTCAATTTACGTTCATTGATCTTTCTGACACATGCTTTGAGTAGCCATAATATAACATTAACATACAAGTCAGAGAAGTTATTGAAGAGAAGCCCAAATGAAGCAGCATGGTAAGATAACATATTGTGTCCCGTGAAAACGTATCATTCTGCCATTGCAAGCATGCAGTGTGTGTGTGTGTGTGTGTGTGTGTGTGTGCGATCAAGGGAGAGAGACGGAAGAGGGAGAGATCCTGAGAGCGCTCGCTTGGGTATATTTATCTTTGCAGAGAGTATACATAGTTGTTGGTCTTCTAATCTCAGTCAAGTGACAATTTGCAATTAAATTGCTGAAAACCTACGTTAACGGTAAACATGTAGCCAACAGCTGGTTTATTGATATCTGTCAATGATGTAATGATTACATCAAATCAGAAAATAGATACAGGGTTGCCAATTGTATGTGTTGGTTCATCCAAAGAGGATGATACAATCTCAATGCAACAAAACATCCTACAGAACAGAAGCTTTTCCCCCTTTGGTTCACATCTAGAGTGCAGGTCACTACGCAGCCCTCACACCTATACGTCGCACCGCCAATCCGACCGATATGCCCAAATATGGAGATCCCTGATGTCATCAGTATTATGCCCATGTAAGGGCATGCCCATATATGGAGATCTCTGTATCTGTCAGCCCTTATCCCTTTATGCCCATACAGTATATGGAGATTCCTGATGTCATCAGTATGCCCATATATGGGCATGCATCTCTCTGAGTCATAGTGACGGGCCATGGTGGTCCGCCGGCCGGCAAAAAGTATACAAAATTCAAAATGTTTCAAAGGTCCCCGTTATTCCCAAAGAAGACAAACATTTTGAAGGTTAAGTGACATTTCTTTTTAAAATATTTTTTTGCCGAGATGGCCAGTCAGTTTGAGTGACGTCATGACGCCGTCACAACATCGTCATGGCAACCATGTCATTGTTATTTAAAGTTCTTTTTTACATGAATGGCAGCACTAATCGGTCCAGTGGTTTGCAAGGTTAGTCATGGACAAACATGCAGACACACAGACCCTCTTCTAGACTGGCTTCCCCCCCCCTTCCCCCCTAAGTTCATTTGTATTGCACATTACAACAGCAAGCCATACAGTTGGAGTGGTTGTGTTTGGTCTCCCTGCTCTTCTATTGAGACATTTAGATCTTCTCAAAAGGTCATGTCTCACCTAGACACAGGATCTGACACGATCTGAACTGATGGTCAAGATTACATTTTATCCCCTGAGCAAGCGGGCAGGCTCCATTACTGTAGCTCAATGGGGAAAAGGGTCAGCATCTGCACAGGAGAATGGGTTAAAAGAGGAACGTATGGTGCAGGAAACATATCAAGACAACGCATTATAAAACATTCAAATTTCTCTAGCACTATAGGCCAGGGGTCTTCGACAGGGGTCTGGGACCCCCAGGGGGGTCCTCAGAGTTACTACAGGGGGTCCGGGACCCCTAGGGGGTCCTCAGAGTTACTACAGGGGGTCCGGGACCCCTAGGGGGTCCTCAGAGTTACTACAGGGGGTCCGCCAAATCTTTGTGTGATATGATTTTTTTTTTTTGATTAACCACTTGAGCTTTAGCATCCCTTTTCTGAGGAGAAAAATAGCAGATCTACAAGCTCACAACGCCTCGCGCTGCGAGGCGTTGTGAGCTTGTAGATCTGCTATTTTTGGCAAAGAGGTGTAGAGGGAAAAAAGAGCAGACCACGTAAACAAAAAAAAGTTGAATCTGAAACACAATGTTATACAATATAGAGTAGGGGGTCCCTGCTTCATCTCTCTCTCAGCTAGGGGGTCCTTGGCCTGAAAACGTTGAAGACCCCTGCTATAGGCCATAATGCCAACTTTGTTCACAATATAATGAATAGCAGATTCTTAGGATAAAAGCCTCTCTACAGTACATTTACACAGGGATGACCCTGGCAGCATGATTTTAGACTTTTCCAGATCAGAGAAAGAAAAAGAAGGAACTGAAATCTCGGCCATATAACTGCATCACGTTCTGTCATCATTATAATTAGTCTCATCAGCAATAATAAGTGCACAGATGACGGCAAAGAAAGGGAACTATAGGAAAGACACCCTCAGACAAAGCACATTATCATTTAACCAGCCTTTTTCCTTTTCCAGCAGACAATGAACTGAGAATAAGAAAAGGAGGAAGTGAAATCTCGGCTGTGAACAAGACATGAAACTGGATCAAGTGCTATGACCAGTATTTTTTAAAAGTACCATACATCATTTTTGCATTATTGTTTGATGTGCATAAACTGTTACTTTTATTATATAATTTATATTCCTATTCCGGGGTTCATCAAAAATAACAGATCTACATTTTGGTTCCATTTGTACACTCTCAGAGTTAAATTAACACTGAGGATTGGCCTCCCAGAGATACAAATACAGTATCATATCGTTGCTGTTGGGCAAAAACCTTGTATCTTTACGTTTTGTCATAAATGAACGCCCAACTTCATCATACGGATATTTTCAATATTTTAAAGCGTTTTAAAAATAGTATAAACAACAAAACGGCTTTGGACTATAAGGTGTCCATCCGACAGTCTGTGGTCTAATGCGTATCAAACTGGGGTCTTTTTAAATTACACAGGTTGAGAATCACTGATCTAAAATATACTGGAACCCCCAATCTACACTGTAAAAATGCCCAGAGCTTATTTAACTCTGAGTGTGTACAAATGGGTTCCATTCTAGCTATAGACTCGTAAGGGTCAATTTGTACAAAGTACAAAGAGGAGAGGGGGCCAAGCACCGAGCCCTGGGTGACCCCATGGGTGACAGGGGCTGTGGACCAAATGTCATTATTTATGGAAATGAAACGATGAGGTGTTTGAGCTATTGTAGTGCAGTGCCAGTGACGCCCAATAGGGTGCATTCGAGGCGTGAGATGATGAGTGCAGAATGTTTTATGTGTCAAAGGCAGAGGTCAAGAAGGATGAGAAGTGAGTCGGTGTCAGAGGATAGGCAGGTGGTGCATAGTAGTCTAGCTCAGGGGTTCTCAACCTTTTCAGGCCACGACCCTCCAAAATATGTTGATTCGTTTTTTGCGGTTCTGGGCGGATTGGGTATGTTTTTTCCCGGTTTTTGGTTACCTTATTTCGGTTTTAGGGTTAGGGTTAGGTTATTTAATTATAATAGGTTATTTGATAATTATTAGGGTTAGGGTTAGGGTTAGGGTTCCTAATGTTAATAATGAAATATTTTTATCTTGAATTTAGTAAATTAACTGATAAAACATGAATTAATAATAACATTAAAAAATATTTTGTAAAAAAAAATAATATATATATATATATATATATATATATATATATATATTTTTTTTTTTTTTTCACATTCACCAAAAAATCTGGCGACCCCCCCAAATTATTTGGCGACCCCCAGGTTGAGAACCACTGGTCTAGCTGGTAACCAGAACAGTGGGAACCAGGTATATCTGGTTAACACTTTTTTAAACATTTATTTATTTTGCATTCACATTTACTTAATAAATGAGGTGCCAAATACATATATTTTAAAAATACAATAAAGGCCCAATATTTCTACAGATGCTACAAATTGCTGCAAAACCTGTGACATCCAGTCATTTTGAGGATTAACAAGAAATTGAACACACATTTGGGTTGATATTGATGTACCGTGCATGTTGTTCACATCATATATACTTTACATTATATCCAACCATTTTCTTTATTTGTTTACATTTTTAAAAAGAACAGCGCTGGTGCCCATACATTCCTGGTGGTGCCCCACTGGACCTTTCAATGTGAACCCGACTCTCTCTCTCTCTCTCTATTGGGGTTCTCTTCTGCACCTTAATGTATGTTCTTCATGCTGATAATGTGGACCTACAGAGGTAACCTGAAGAAAGTGTTCCTAAAGTACTTAATATCAACACATTTACAACCACACACGGTTAAAAAACTAAAGTCTCAACATCAGTATAATCTCAGGCAGCTGAAGACATTTAGCATGAGCACCTGCACATACATGTACATACTGTACCTGCTGGTTTACGCTATGTGTATCTATGTAGATATCTTAGATTTTTATCATGTTTTCTTCATGGTTAGATTTCTTTCTCCTTGCTCTCCCCTTCTCCTTTCTTCTTTCTGAAAACAGCAAAAACGATGGAGCTTGCACACAAACTTCACCCACTTCTTTACACCTGTGAACCTGTGATGTGACAATATCACCACGTTGATTCTGATACCCTAGGGTGCTGTGACGTGAAAGATTATGCATTTGCATACCCCTGCCCTCTTCCTGACATTACCTGTCAGCTGATGTCGGAGGCTAGATGAGAGGAAAACATGGATATGGTTTAAGAGAACAGATAACGCTACACCCATTGAAACTAATTAAGCTTCCAGGAAAGAGTGAACACATTCTTTCAACTAATGTAGTGGTCATCACCATCTCAGTAGCCTAATATCTATGCTAAATGTCAAAGTAGTAAAACATTTCATTAATATAAGGTGCTAAAGTGAAAAGTAACAATGCCATTTAGGGGTGCCGTGGGTGAAGAAATTATATATGGGGGTACCCTGCTGAGCCTAAAAAGTACCATTGGTGTAGACCCCCCCCCCCCCCAGAACGACATTTGGCATGGTCAAATGCAGGGCACATGGCCCAAAAATCAAAACTTTAAATGTGTTTTTCAATTGTGTATTATCCCCATGCTTCGATCATTTATTATAAATTAACACACAAACGGACTAACTAAATTAACTAACTACCTAACTAACTAATTAACTAACTAACTAACTAGCGATACCACATTGCAGTTGCATGCCTCCACCAACCAGCTGCAGTTTACAATATATGTCCCGTATTTTGAACGTTTGTGCCAAATGTCATGAAATTCCCTCAAGGCGTCTCTGAGATGTTGACTTTCAAAAGGTTGAGATGGACATACTGACTGACTGACTGACTGACGGTTGAATAGATGTGTGGACGGATGTGCATGCAAAAAAAATCTATTTCTAAATGAAATCAAATTAAAAAAGACTGGAGCGTCAAATATAACAAAAACTCAAACTTCAATAACGTACAAAAAAGTTTACAAAAAAAATTAAATCAATAAATAATAAATAAAAATAAGGGGAAAACCCCTAAAATAAAATAAAAAATATTACAAAATAAAAATAAAACAAAAATATTTTTGGCTCTCAAGTTCAGCCCTCAATCCTTGTTATGAGTGGTGGGCACAAATAATGCTGACTAATAGAACTCTGGTGACCAAATAAAAAATGAAATTAAATACAAAAAAAGGTTGGCACAGTGGCCACCAAACTATATTTAACACTGTTGCCTCACAACAAGAACTGTGTGGAGCTCTCCCTGTGTTTGTGAGGGTCTCTCTCTCTCTCTCTCTCTCTCTAGGTCGTCCTCAGACGAGCCCTCCATCATCTCCTCCAGTCATCCCGGTTCTCCATACATCTGGCCAGCTCGTCGGTACTTTGAGCCCCTGCATCTTTCTTCAGCACGTCCACCTATGTTAGTGTGGGACGTATGTGTGTTGGTTTACACAGCACCACCAATTCGCTGCATGTTAGGTACATTCTCAACATCACAACTTTAAAGGTGTAAAAGAGTGGGTTGAAATTCAATTTTTACCCACAAATTGCTTTGCGGTCGAGGGCGGTGCAATACCAGGCTGTGATTCGGCTGATTCAGGATGCTCTTTCCCCACGGTTCTGTTGTAGAACATCATGAGGATGCAGGTGCTCATGCTGAATGTCTTCACCTGCCATGAGGTTATACATACGTTGTTGGGCCTTTTTTTAACCAGGTGTGTGGTTGTAAATGTGTTGATAGAATAGTATTTCGGGAGCACTTTCTTCAGGTTACCCCTGTTAAAAGTCTCCATCCACAATAAACGCAGCATCAGGGTACGCAGCTTCCTGTTCACTGATCACCCAATACAGTTCCCTTAATGCCATGTTGGCTTAAGGCTTACTGTTCTTACATAGCAGAGAGATACTGCAGATCACTAGGTAGTCAGTTTCACGGTGGAATTGTATACGCACCTGAAGTGTGGATAACTGGTGTCCAGGGACTTAACGTTAGCCAGTAGAATGGAGGGCAAGAGGAGACTTGCTGGCCCGACGTCTCGATCGAACCAGAACTCTAGCTCTCGCTTTCCTCTTCCGTGGCGTCACTTTAACATGATGGTTTGCCGGCGGTGATGAAAGTCGAAATAAACCTGGAATACTGTGAGCTAATAGCTAATCTATTTGGCTGAGTGTTTTCCTATCATATGTGTATGCATCATATGTGGCTAACTGTAAAAAATAATTAATAATTAAGAGTACAATAAACTAAAAATACAAATAAACAAAAACGGCAAGGAACTTGAATGAACAGAAACCATTCCTGATTGCTGTGCTATTGTTCAATGCCTGTTGAGACCAGCAGAGGGAGCTCTGAATTAGTTTGGTTGTTCTAGGTACAGTAATGGCATTGGTTCTCAACATCAGGCTCGGGGACCGCCAGCAGTCCAAATGGACCATGACGGGTCTATAACTCTGAGATTGTACAAATGGAACCAAATGGACCCTTAAGGGGGTCCATTTGGTACCTTTTGTACACTCTCAGAGGTCAAATTAACACTGAGGATGTCGATTGGGGTCCCAGAGATGAAAAACGGTATCAAATGGAGATCCGTGGACTAATATATATATCAAAGTGGAAATTAAAAATGTTGAGAATCACTGCTGTCTGTGAGCTGACATGCAAGTGTGTCTCTGTGACGGTTCTATGTGCATGTTTACTATGCATTACACAATATGTTTACATTTATATAAACATCTATCTACCTATATACAGTATATACACACAAAGGTGACTAGCGTATTAGATTGCTTGCACTGTGGAAAATATTATATAAAATATGCCTAATAATGTAAGTACGCCTTCCTCATTCTATTGTATTGTATGCATTCAACGGAGCCTACTTGGTCCAGGTGATCCGAGTCTAAAAACGTGCAAAACATCAATAACGTTAATCTATGGAAGAGCCTCTTTCTTTGGTGTCTCGCCCAGGTGGGCGTGGTTGTATGCCTATCCCTAACCTTAACCTTAACCTCACAAAAAGTATGCCTAAACCTAACCTTAACGCTAAACCCACAAAAACTATGCCTAAACCTAAACCACACCCAACCTTAGTGGGCGAATCACCAGAAAAAGAGGCTCTCGCGTCGACCTATCTATCTCAAATGCCCATGTGACCCAGGCTCCCTTCGAAGTCCTCGACCTTGAAGGAGACCTGCAGCACCTTGTCTCCGACGCGGTGGCCGTTGAGCTTGGTGATGGCGTCGATGGCCTCCTCGTAGTTGGCCATGGTGACGAAGGCCAGGCCGCGGCACTTGTTGGTGCGGAAGTCCCGGATCACCTTGACGTCGGTGACGCCGCCGAACGAGCCGAACATCCGCCGGATGAGCTCCTCGTCGGCGTCCTGCTCCAGGTTGTAGATGAAGATGCGCGGCACGCTCGCCCGGTCCATGCCGCCGGCGGCGCCCTGGTGGTGGTGGTGGTGGTGCTTGTTGTGGTGGACGGTGAACCCGCCGGCTTTGACGTCGCAGGACAACCGCTGGCCGTCTTCCCCGCGCTGCTGGGCGGCTTCGCGCTGCGCGGCCACCATGGCCTTGATCCCGGGTCCCGGGCACAGGATGGGCTTCGAGATGCGGATCTTCTTCTGGGCGCCGGCGGGCTTGTGGCCGTTCAGCTGCTTGGTGGCCTCCTCGGCCTGGGCGCGCTTGTCGAAGCGGATGAAGGCGGCGCCGCGCGACTTGCCCGCCTCGTCCAGGAGCATGCGGGAGTGGATGATGCGGCCGTACGGCGCGAACATCTGCTCCACCTCCTCCAGGGTCATGGACTTGGGCAGGTCGCTGATGTAGATGTTGGCGTCCTTTATGGCGTCCGAGCTGGGCCGCGCGTACGACACCTTGATGGTCTTGCTCTGCAGCCTGAGGCAGTTCAGCGCCTCGATGGCCTTGGCCGCGTCGGCCGGGTCGATGTAGTTGACGAAGCCGTACTGCAGGCTGTGGCCCTTGACCTTGTCCATGATGACCTTGGCGGACGCCACCACCCCCACGCTGCTGAAGAGGGTCCTCAGCTCCTCTTCGGTGGTGCTCTGAGGCAGGTAGTTGATGATCAGGTTGGTGCGGACGTCCAGCCCCCCCGCTGTGCTGGACTCATAACAGCTCATGTGGGTGTTTCTATCTCTTTATTTTACCTTGAGAGACGACGGTTTGCAAAAAAGTAATGAATATTCGGCTGCTCGTTCAGAGGCTGCTTTTATGTCGGCGGAGGCGTTACGTCATAATGTATTTCGACATTGCGTCGTTATTGGCTAAGGCACTGTTTCTTAACGTCTGGTCCCGGGGGCCAACCAAAGGGGCCCTTATGGGTCTGTAACTCTGAGAGTGTACAAATGGAACAAAATGGACCCTTACAGGTCTATACCTCTGAGAGTGTACAAATTGAAACCCAATCTACACTGTAAATTCCTCAGTGTTAATTTAACCGTGACAGTGTACAAATGGAACCAAATGGACCGATAAGGGTCCACAATTATAGTTTTAGAAATGGTTCCAAGTCAAGTGAATGGCAGAGTTCACACCACAACTGTAACAAATACATTGGTGACTGATATAGCTCTACTGTAGTTATAGTGCTTGGTGTGAACGGCCCTTTACAGACCCATGAGGGTCTATTTGGACCTGTGGTGGTTCCAGGACCCGACGTTGAGAACCAGTGGGCTGAGACACTGTAACAACCACCTTTTAACTTTGAAAGGAAAACCGTCAAAAAAAAGCAAGTTAAAGTTCGGAGTACCCAAGCAAAGGAGAAGCCATATATTTATCTCAGCCTCCAGCGGATCGGCGTTCCATTCAAAATCCAGCGCTCAAATTCCTTCCTTAACAATGATCACAGACGTTTAATTACAATATAATCTGTTTGCCTCTAGGGGCCACAGTTCTTATCATAGACTGCAGTTTACTTTGTAGTTTTAGACTTCCTCACAAACCGCCCACAGAGAGTCAATATCAGCCCCTGCATCTCCTGCTCCATCTCCTCCTGGCGGTGTACTAAGTCCACTTCTTTACTCCTTATAGACCTATATAACTGTATCCAACACCCGAGGCACAGGGTCAACTCTGTAGGCTGTCTGGTCGTCATTCGTGATCGGGTCCATCACTGAGGTGTCGTCCGCAAACATGACCACTTGGTTGGAACTGTGCAAGCACAAAGTAACATTTTGACAGTGTTGGGTCCTATCAGGACTGGACATCCTTGCAAACCTTTAGAACAAGGTTCTCATACTTTTTCATGTCAAGGACCGCCAAATCAATATGTATTTGGCCGCGGACCCCCATATGAAAGTATTCTGTGCCAGGGACCTCCATACAAGATTTGTGTTGTTAAATGTTATTCTAACACTATTAGGGTGCTTGAATTCCACACACTTAAAATACTGCTGCGCTCCGCACGCCTGTCACTCTGTGGCCCAGCAGACTGAACGTTTCCTCTAAGGTCCAAAATAGCAGTGATTCCCCGCTGTTCTAGACACAGATGAAGTGACTTTTCCTTTCTTTTTCACATTGGAGTAGGGGCCACTGTCATTGACAGAAGTAGGCTTGACTCCACCTCTGTGTAAATATAGTTTACAATTTGTTTCTTTCGATTTTAAGTGATTACTTTTCAGAGCTATTGCAAAATGCAGAGGCGACTCCCCTCTTTCATTCAGAACGGCTTTTAGAAGCGTCTTTTTCTTCTTTAATTCTTCTTATATACAAATGTTGCTCATATATATATTTTGTAGTCCACTGTTACTTGGATATATTCTTCTCCTATAAACTGTTTAATACATGTTTATAAGCACAATTTCCATATTACACAGCTTGAAATGGCTATTAATATGAAAGATGAATTACTCACCGGGAAATATAAATCAAAAGACAAAATAGCACTTAGAAGGACTTCTTAATTCCAATAATCCCGTCACGTCTTCGCTGTTTATGGGTTTTACACATGCAAATGAATCATTGATTCATGCCATCTAACATCTCATAAAAACATTATAATTAGTATTGAAAACCTGTATCACTACCAAAAAACATATAGTTTTATCAAAGATTGTTTATAAGTTATAGTAACGAGGGAGGCAAAAATCCTCCCTAAAACATATTCTTGGACTTTTAAATGTATTGGTTAATTGAGAAGAATAAAACAAAATACTGTTATATAAAACAAACCTAAAGTAAACTTGATGGAATTAAGCAATTACCAATTACTACCAGCCTAGCCTACCAGTGACATCATCGGTAGGCAGGTTTGGTCATTTCAAACACCATTTCAAACTGTATTTGTTTTATTTGATTACTGCAAGAACAATGACTTCTATTTCAGCATGCTATCTAATTCTGGCTATTTAGCATTTTAGTGTTTTCGTGTCATATGAAAGCAGAGAATCGTAGCTACAAAATGAAATATTGGTTGTGGCATTTGACCTACCATGGAAATATGGCTTTTGAAGAGTCACACGAGTTGAGAAGAGAAAGAGTTGAGAAAACAGAGAGAAAGGTGTCACTTCTTTGTTCTGGGAGGTTTGTAACACCTTCCCAGAATTCCCAGATTAAGGGCCGTTTCTCACTGGATCCGTTTTCATTGAAAACGTTTCCCAATTCGAATGCTGGCCTCAGTGGCCTGCATTCACATTGGGCATAGATCCTATCGCACCACAGAACACATGCATATACACCCCCGATCCTACAGGTGGCGGCATGCACATAGTGTTTCCCCTGTGGACACAGACGTCATCAACTATGCGACAATGTTTGTGCTGGTCTCGCACAAATATGCGTTTAAATATGTTGAAAGCAAGGGGTGAGAACTGAATAACACTACTCATCATGAAAACATCATGCACGTGCAATATAAAATATTAATATTATCCAGTGATATGAAAACATTAGCTAATGTTTTTATATCACTGGATAATATTAATATTTTATTTCAAGGTGCCTTGACAAAATTAAAACACCATTACATTATTATGAATAGTATTAACCACATGAACCCCAGCATGGGGGGAACATAAGCCAAAAATAGCCAATCTACAAGCTCACAACGCGCGACGCGTTGTGAGCTTGTAGATCTGCTATTTTTGACAGAGAGATTTGGTGTTGACAGATAAAAGCGTCCAAGAAAAGTAGGTCCGTTTTACTGAGAATAGAGGGTTTAAGTAGGCTACATAATAATAAAACAATAACTTTATTTATATAGCACTTTTCAAAACATGAGTTACCTTATTTTATGCTACAATTGGAGAAAAGGTCAAATAAAAGATACACGTTTTTTTTTAAGCATAAGGGAATAGCCTACCATAGTTAACAAGTAAGTTAATTCTGACAAGCAATAAAGAAAACACATTTAAACAAACTAAAATGAGACCAAAATAACTTTGGTCTCGTTGCCCACATCAACAAACAAACAAATACAGACATACATGTGAATTACATCAATAATTATGAATGACAGATTCATATGGTAGAAGAGTGCAATTTATGACAATAAAGCACAGAGATGTTTCGTTTTTGTAGCCCACGTTTGTGTGTGAAACTGTAGAATTAATAAAAATAAACTTCTCATTTATTTTGGATAGTAATTATTCTGCTATTCTTCATTATGCTCATTATAATATAATATTATATATTATCTTCATATAACTGGTCCTCATAATGCTCATTATAATGTATTTTGGATAGTAATTTAATGTATTATTCTGCTATTCTTTATTATGCTCACATAAGCTATTTAGAAGGGATAAACTAAACTGTGCATTCAGGAGAAATTGCATCATGAGTGAAACGGCTATAGTCCTTGGGAAACTATAAACCTACGTAGGCCTACATCTAAATGAGTTACCATATTTACTTACAAATTTCAAATTACAAAGCCTTATAAGCTATATATTTCTGGGATGCATAGTAGCTGAAACTCTACAAGATACCCACAAGATATATATGCGCTGCTCGCGCACCTGAAATGCGCGATGGAGACCCGCCAATGTTTCATGACTGATAGACATGAAAGAAGGCCCTTCACAGCTAATAGAGAATTTTAAATTTTAAGAATCGGTTCAGAATTGAATGAGTAAAATTGTTAGAAAGGCTCCCATATAAGTTGATTATTATTTCAATTGTTATGTTCCACCTTAAGAGTAATATGCACCAGCCCTTTAAGTGCGCAATGCATTCTGGGGCGTTTTCATTCATTCAGTAGCACCGGCTAGAAGAGCTGTGTTTTTGTTGGCTGTTTTTGTCGAGTTTATATACCGTCACCTATTCCAAATAGCGGGCCACTTCCGTCTAACGGTACGCTTGCTTTCACATTGCAGCTACCGTACCCGAAAACGCATGATTCGGATCCGAGACTGCCTCCCGAGGTGGTTTCGGGAACGGAACGGTGATCCGTTTCGCGGGTCGATTCGCTACATTCACACTAGCCAAGCGGTCTGGAATGCGCACCCGGGACCTGAGTGTGAAAGTGCCCTAAGAAATCACATTACTTGAGGATTTATGAAATGTTTGATTATAATATAATATGAAAGGAGGCAGAGCCTGCACACCAATTTCCAGGCAAAGGAATTACATTGGCGTGCAGGCTCTACCTCCTCTCATCTTAGTTGTATTGGCCCAGCACCCATAGTCTATATGTGTGTAAATAAGTATGCTTTGATTATAAGATAATGACAATGATTCACCAGTAAAGATATGTCATGAAATGTGATAAAATGTATGGTAATAAAGAGAAAAGAGAAAAGAGAACTGATTACACACACACATGTTACATAATACGTTTGTTCACTCCACAGTAGTTTAGCTCAGTACAGACAATTGAATAACATGACCCTCACTGCACAGAATGACATCCACAATTAATTTTATTAATTGAAGTTGTACAATGTTCATACAATAACATTGTTTTCTTGAAGATGTGGGTAAATATAAACATACACTTGATAAGTGTTTGACTATTAGTCTCATAGTTATGACAAAGTAGAAAATACGGATCTAGAGCCTATGCATAAACGTCAAAGATAGCTATTCTAACTAACTCTATGAAATAAGAACAGTCAATGAGTAGCAATAACATTAAAATATCTCTTAAAGATATATTGTGATGAAGGCACAGCAAACATAACAATTTAAACAGAATTGAGGCTACTGTATGTCAAATATTGATCTATGTTCTGTGCTAAACTAGAAATGACAGGAGTTCATTTCAAAGTCATTTTGCAGCACTTTACTCATGAATGTGGCTGCATGCGCCAAAATAAGGCTGACTTCTTGTTCCTGCTCAACTGCATGTTGAACTAAGAGTCACAAAATATAAAGTACATTGAAAGTCCCAGGAGGGGAAGCTAATATACAAAAACTGAAGGCAGAACAACCAGAGTGAACAGAGTGGCTGTGAACTGGATACAATGAAACCCCTCACTACTGACTGATACATTGTTGTGTCAGTCACATATAATCGCTACATATAATCAGCAAAATGTAATGTAGCATGAAAACATCTATCAGCACCACCAGGCTGGATCGATGATACTCAACTCTACCCCCATCCACATCCATCACTGCCATTGAAGTATCTTCCAGCCATAGTCATACATAAAAATGGGCCAGAACTCAACTTATTTAATTAGTACAAATAAATAGTTAAAACAAGAAGTCTGTCAAATGTTCCTTAAAGGGGCACAACAGGTAAAGAGTTGGGCCATTTGCGCTGGAAGGTCGGCCACAGTGACACAGTGGGTGTTTGGGAAAACAAAGACAAACACCTTGCCTTGGTTAACAAAATAAACATGTGTTTACCTACAGAAAATGGGCTTTGTCTGATATAAAGCAAGCAACAGAATAACTGCAAACAAATTAAAAGTTTAGGCTATCAATATCATACAAAAGAGTGACCTCACCGCTCTGATGGACAAGAAATAAATAATCCTTTTGCAAACCACATCTATGTTCGGTTCGTTTGTCAGTAATGATCTAAATGGGAAGTTTATTTCAGCAGCTAGAATGTGACAGTTTTAGTCAATTTTTTTTGGCAACACAGCCCTCATTTAAGTGAATTGCTTTCATCTGCTGTTGTAGGCTACTGCTGTGCGGAGTGTGCGCAACAGGGCATATCTCCGCCAAGCCAGGGTGACCTACCCAGGCCCATGAAATTCATATGCAGGCATAGAAGCCAATTAGAATGAAATCTGCAAAAACTGACTCATATGCTGATACAGAACAATATATTGGCTATATATTATCGCTGTCCGGTGGAAATCTTGTATGTTCCTTTTTTATTATTATTTAAAAACTATTTAAAATCGTGAAAATAGCCAATCTACAAGCTGTAATTATTAATAATTAAGAAATATTATATTTTAAAGAGTGAAAAATCAACTAAAGTTATTATTAGTGCAAGTTCAATCACATTTCATTTGAATGAAAATAACTTGTGGGGAAAATACATAACATCTCTAATCTGTGAATCTAATGTGATTAATGTGACCCCTACTTCAGTCAGTGAAGTCCAGGGCTGAATGTGACATATTGAGACCTATATAACTAAATATTGGTCATTTGCCAACACATTATTTTGTGAAATAAATGGGTTATATTTCACAGATACTGTAGTTATACTATTCTTATAATATATTAAAATACAATCATCCTTAACACATTGACCGCCAGAGGTTAATCTCATAATGTACTCACCAGTGCCAACGTTTTATTGTTGTTTTTTGTTTTTTTCACGTCGCCATAGACGTCGTTAAAATCCTTAAGATTGATCTGTGCACTGTTTGTAAACATCGCGGACATCTCCCTGTGTCTACCAGTCCAAACCACGTGTCAAACGGGGCATCCATTGTTGAGTTAGAACGGTTTATGTTAAACAGTGATCAGCGAGGAGAAAAACTACAATCGAAGAAAATGGCGTTTCAGTGTAGACTTTAGAATGGGAGCCGGCGTGATCGTCAAAACCGGATCCCAAATAATTCTGTTTCCGGTGGTGTTACAATGAAATGTGCCGTACCGGAATATTGAAAAAAAAAAAAAATTCGAAAAAAAGGAAAAAGCACCACACAGCCCGTAGGCTACGGGATCGGCGCTTAAGCGTTGGATTTAACGGCCCGTAGAACTACGGGCCCGGCGGTCAGTGTGTTAACCTTCAAGTTAAATTCATTATTTCCGTGGACTTAAAAAAAATTTTTGGACTTAAAAATCTTCATTTTTTTGGATGGCCTTCCTGCCCTGGCATTTGGCCTTTGTGCCCTCCAAAAAATGACAACACCAAAGGCCAAGTGGCCTTGCCCCTAAAATGACGAGATTCCAGGCCTGGTTGGCACACAGGGGATTGTATCTATGTTTAATCTATGCATCTAGAATAACCGCCATACCACGCTCAGCGGTGTTCGGTGTATGAATTGATGTTAATGAATCTCTGTGTCAGCTGTAGAAATGTTTTGGGTTGTGTTGTATTTTAAGCATGATTGAAGTAAGTCAGTCCCAGTGTTGCCTTTCTGTGTCAGACGAAATACGCCTCAGGATGTGAGTCGACACGCTTCTTTCTCCTGATATTTTGTTTGATTTGTTATGCAGTCCGACTATTTTTACTTTAAATATAATGTGAATCACCTTATGACAATACTGTGTAATC
This sequence comes from Gymnoscopelus braueri, assembly GCF_963280865.1. NCBI lineage: Eukaryota > Metazoa > Chordata > Actinopteri > Myctophiformes > Myctophidae > Gymnoscopelus > Gymnoscopelus braueri. Next base: position 49,161,521 of record NC_137620.1, on the reverse strand, counting down.
TTAATGCCTGTTTTTATGTTGGTCTGATTGTGTCCCAGTAATCTGTCTATCAAGGGGGGCCAAGAAGATGTTGATGTTGTGGTGTGATGAGTTCTGTCTTTTTGAGGAGTATGTTTTTGAAGTATGGTTTTCTTGCTTGTGTTTTGATTTTCTTCATTGTACCCACGTTTACGAAGGACCAATAGGGCCCTCCGTAGGGGGGAATGTGGTATATAATACACATATATGGACTTATAGAGCCAATTTGAACACACACACACAAAGACATAGTTTGGATACTGAGTGGTCTACAGTGCACATTCCAGAGATGTAGCACACACACCTAGCTCTGTGCACATCCAACACACACAAAGTCAATGTATGCAAGTACATACACACACATGTGAAGTCTGCATATAAATACTGTGAGGACAAAGAAACCGTCCCTCCTTCTTCTTCTTGCTCTCTGTTCTGTTCCGGCCACACCATGTAGCAGCAAGGCTGACTCCTGTGCTCTGTACTCTGTTTTTACCAGGTGCTCGAAGAGCGCCTGAGTCTATAAACAGTCAGACTAATCATCATCATTCGACACCAAGTCGACACCAAGTCGCCACCTATTCATCATTGGCTGTCATGGCTGTCCTTCACTCCTTTAAGCCAATGGGGAGACGGCCCGTCCTCCGTAGTAACCGCCCTCCGCTCCCCTCATTCATACTGCAACAGTTGCACACTGCAACTGCTGCCTCAGGGAACAAAGTTAGCCTAAATGCTAGCGTGCTTCATTAGACCTAGTTTGGCTATTAAGTTATTATGTTCACACTGACTTAAATCTTCGCTATTGTTGGGAAGACCCATGTGGTGTCTAAAAATGTTGCCACCACTTATATAAAAAACATTATTAGCGTTTACCGTCGCGTTCAATGTTGCCAGGTTTGGCGAGAAACAAGCAATCCGAAAAACAAGTAATCAGGTCTATGAAAACAATCACACACACACACACACACACACACACACACACACACACACACACACACACACACACACACACACACACACACACACACACACACACACACACACACACACACACACACACACACACACACACACACACACACACACACAGAGCACCTGGTAGAATATGACTTTTGTCATTTCGTTCTTGTTGTCCAATAAATCGACTTGAGGAACATTACTGGTCTGGGCCTTTCTACTTCCTTTCAACTGTATTGTCATGCTTGTGCAAAATACACTACATTTTCAAATGTATGAAAATCTTTTGAAAATAGCAGATCTACAAGCACACAATGCAACACATTGTGAGCTTGTAGATCGGCTATTTTCAAATGATGTAGAGGGCCACTATATTTACACACTCACTCCAGGGGGCCACATTATACTGTCTGTTTAATGATGTAGAGGGCCACTATATTTACACACTCACTCCAGGGGGCCACATTATACTGTCTGTTTAATGATGTAGAGGGCCACTATATTTACACACTCACTCCAGGGGGCCACATTACATATACTGTCAGGCAGACACCTCTTATCTCCGTATTTGAAAATTATTTTAAAATGCCATTTGTAACAATCTGCCTTTTACTTTGAAAGGATAATAATTAACTAAAAGGAAAAACAACAGGATCGGCAGGTGTTTAACTTAGTTACTTTATATTTAAGCCAGACTAAATAACTGACAAATCAATAGCAAACAAATAATACACTTCTGTTCCAAGGGCCTCCAGATCCCTAAATCCACCCCTGACTGTGAGCTTAAAAATGACAAAAAGCTAATTTATATGGAATTCATAAAATGTCATATCATGTTGATGTTCTCACAATACAGTAATACAAACGTGTGTGTGTGTGTGTGTGTGTGTGTGTGTGTGTGTGTGTGTGTGTGTGTGTGTGTGTGTGTGTGTGTGTGTGTGTGTGTGTGTGTGTGTGTGTGTGTGTGTGTGTGTGTGTGTGTGTGTGTGTGTTATCTCAGTACACTGTAAATAAATGACATCCTAATGTTTTTCTTTCTTGTAGTTTTTATTAACACAATAGTATTAATTAATGTAACATCAGCTCAATGTAGATACAATAGCATTGGTTTCATTTTAATGAAGATAATTAAATGAAATGACATTTTAAAGGTAAAATACAATGATTTACAAAACCCATTTTTAAAAGAACTTTACAATATTCACGTTTAAATGTTCTAGACCAGAGATTCTCACACTTTATAGGTGGAGACCCCCCAAAATAATCATATTTGAACTGGAGACCCCCCAAAATAATCATATTTGAACTAGGGACCCCCCAAATTAATCATATTGGAAATGAGGACCCCCCAAATTTATCATATTTGAACTGAGGACCCCCCAAAATAATCATATTTGAACTGGAGACCCCCCAAAATAATCATATTTGAACTGGGGACCCCTAAAAATAATCATAATTGAACTGGGGACCCCCCAAAATAATCATATTTGAACTGGGGACCCCTAAAAATAATCATAATTGAACTGGGGACCCCCCACCCTGACAAGCACTTGGAATGGTAGGAGTTGAGGCATTACTTTTAATTAAGCCTCGATCTCCAGGCTTTTATTTTTTATTTTTGCTAAAAAATAAAAGCCTGGACCAACCAGTTGATGTTCCGGGTATAGGAACGCGACGCGACTCGAGCTTGTAGATCTGCTATTTTCAAAGAGTTCAATGTATATAATTATGGTTAAGGTGGTTACACTGATTTTGATGCTATATACATGAATGTCCCTGAGGACCCCCTGGAACCCCCTCAAGGACCCCTGGGGGTCCCCAGACCCCACATTGAGAACCACTGAATTCATGGATCTATACATCTATACAATATTCATGTTTAAATGTGTTAGACACACAGAGCCCCCCCACCACACCTGTTCCTGATTATTACATTATGATACATCACCCTGTCTGTCCTCACACAGAGACACAGAGGAGGAGACAGAATAAATCCCAAACCCAGCATAGAGAGGTTCAGTGAATGTGTTCTGTAAGGTGTAAAGGTGTGTCAGAGTGTCCTCTAACACTCTGTAAAAAGACAGAGACCCTGCAGAACAGTCTAGATACACTGCTACCCTGTTGGAGGAGTCAGAGGGATCGACAGGAAGGTAAGTGACCTTACTATTGTGTGTGACAGTGTAACGGTTACCATGGTGACCATCTTTACAGACCAGACTCCAGGACTTGTCATTGAATCCAAGCTGACAGTCATCACCCTCTCCTTTCCTGTTGATCCCTCTGTAAGTCACTGCTATCTGAACCGCTCCACTCCACTCTACCTCCCAGTAACAGCGTCCAGTCAGACCCTCTGAACACAGAACCTGAGCCTTTCTATCAAACCTGTCAGGATGATCAGGAGGATCCTGACTCTCTTCCATCCGTGTCGCCTTCATGTTGTTCTCAGACAGAGAGAGGAGACAGGCTGCTGTGTTTGTGTCCAGAGTGAGATGAGAGAAATCTGATGAGAATAAAAAACACAGTAAATTAAAAACATCATTCACTGAGTGACACACACACACACACACACACACACACACACACACACACACACACACACACACACACACACACACACACACACACACACACACACACACACACACACACACACACACACACACACAGCTTGTAGATCTGATACTTTTGATGCTTGTGTAGGAGGTCAAGTAGGACGTTAACCCTTTCAGACCGGGTAAGTCTGTGTCTTTTTAGGTTTCTTTGGGCTATTCAAATTAGCAGATCTACAAGCTCATGGCGCGGCACCGAGTGCCGCGCTATGAGCTTGTAGATCTGCTATTTTTGAAAAATCTTGAAAATTTGAGCAAATCTTTGAATATATATATTTTTCAAAGAAAACATTTGTAACTCAAATCTTTGCTTCTACAAATGTCTTCTAAATCATAACAGGTTTTTGAAAAAAAAAAATGTTTCTATAATCAGTGGTTCTCAAACTTTGTCAAGGACCCCCACAATTATATGAATTTTGGCCGCGGACCCCCACCTCAAAATATGTGGTTCCAGGGACCCCCAGAAGTCTTAACAGAGTAAAAAATGTTTGCTATGGAAAAATATATATTCAAAGATGTGAAACACATTTTCACGATTTTTCAAAACAATAGCAGATCTACAAGCTCGTCGCGCGGCACTCTAGATCTGCTATTTTTGAATAGCCAAATAAATGTAAAATGACACAGATGCGTTCTCGGTCTGAAAGGGTTAACTTAGGTTAAAAGTCATAAAGTTATAATATGGAGATCAGAGGTTTTAGACGTTTGTGAAAAAGCTGTTTCTAAATATAAAGATAAATGTAAAATGACACAGAGATGCTTTCCAGGTCTGAATGGGTTCATTAGCCAACGTGTAGAATATGGAAAACAAGGGGTTAAAATGAGTGTGATGCTGTATGAACACATTTAGCTGGGGACCCCCTGGAACCCCCCCAAGGACCCCTGGGGGTCCCCGGACCCCACTTTGAGAACCCTTAACCACTTTAACCCTTCATGGACCGGTGTCTCCCAGGGCTCTATATTTGGTCTGCTCAGTTCTTTTCCCCTCCACACTCCAAATCTCTGTCGAAAATAGCAGATCTACAAGCTCACAATGCATCGCAGCATGAAGCGTTGTGAGCTTGTAGATCTGGTATTTCTGATGAACGTTCACGTATTAAGACATGGCCAACATTGGGATGCAGGGGTTTAAGTGGTTAATGGTTCAAATAAGGTTCTTTGAGGAACCATGTGTGGTTGTGAGCTTGTAGATCTGATATTTTTCAGGGAACATATTTGGTGTAGAGGGAAACAGAGCCCTGAGGAACTGTCAGTGAAGTGGGTTTAAGTATTTAACATACAAAATAAAAATAATTAAATAATGTTTTATTAAGCTCATAGCGCGGCACCGAGTGCCGCGCTATGAGCTTGTAGATCTGCTATTTTGAAAAAAAACTTAACATGTGTGCAAATCTTTGAATATATATATGTATCTTTAAAGTGAACATTTTTAACTCAAATCTTTGCTTCTGGCGGTCCCTGGAACTAAATATTTTGAGAAGGGGGTCCACGGCCAAATACATAATAATGTTGGGGGTCCTTGACATGAAAAGGTTTGAGAACCAGGATTTAGAAGACATTTGTAGAATCAGCCTCAGGTCTTAATGGGTTAACCATTTAAGCTCTATTTCAAATATAGTGAAAATATCAGATCTACAAGCTCACAACGCATCACACCGCGGCGCGTTGTGAGCTTGTATATCTGATATTCTAACTATATTTAAAAAGTTATGTTTTTATATATTTCTTTTTTGGTTCTTAATTTCAATACAACAATGCATTGATTTATTTAAAAAAAAGTGCTGTAATAGTAAAAGGCACTTTTCAATACTAGAGTATTTACTTGAGTAAATACTTTGTCCACCACTGGTTTTCAGGACAGGGAATATTATCATTAAAAATTATTATTAGCAAAGATTTGAGTTTAACATGTTATATTTATATTAAAAAAATCACTACATTCTAGGGGAGTTGCAGTGGTGGAAAAGTACTCAAATGTTTTACCTAAGTAAAAGTATCAATACTGCAATGTAGAAATAACCTGTTACAAGTAAAAGTCCGGAATTTAAAATTGACTTGAGTACAAGTACAAAAGTATTGATATCAAAATGTACTTAAAGTACCAAAAGTAAAAGTACTCATCATGCAGAATGCCCAATTTTCAAATGTATGAAATGTATAAAAAATATTTTGAAAATAGCAGATCTACAAACTCACAATGCGTCGCATCACAACGTATTGTGAGCTTGTGGATCGACTATTTTCAAATGGCCGAAATGTATATAGGGCTGAAGTGTATGTTTTGTAATAATAATCTGCATCTACAAAGTAACTAAAGTTTTCAAATAATTGTAGTGGAGTAAAAGTATAATATTTGCCTCTGAGATGTAGTGGAGTAGAAGTAAAAGTACTGACAATTGGAAATACTCCAGTGAAGTAAAAAAATAAAAAATAAAAAACTCAAAATTGTACTCAAGTACAGTACTTGAGTAAATGTACTTAGTTAGTTGACTACAGGGAGGGAGGGGCCAACGGAGTATACAACAATGTATAACATGTTAATGAGACAGACAGACAGACAGACAGACAGACAGACAGACAGATACTCACATCTTGTCAGGAGTTGAGGTTTAATCCAGTGTTCTCCTCCATGATTCACACTGTAGGAAGTAGAACAACAATGAATAGTGTTTTATCACTAGCAGGCTTGATTACTGTAATGCTCTCCTGTCTGGTCTTACTAAATAAACTATAGGTCTGTTACAACTTGTCCAGAACGCAGCAGCTCGTGTGTTGACAAAGACCAAACAGAGACACACATTACACCTATTTTAAAGTCCCTGCATTGGCTGCCTGTCAGTTTTAGAATAGATTTTAAGATCCTTTTAGTGTTTTTGAAGTCATTTAATGGGAATGCACCTTCCTACTTGTCAGCAATGCTTCCTCAGTACGTGCCCGGCAGGGCCCTTAGATCCTCTAGCGCTGGTCTCCTACACATTCTACAGACTAAAACTAAAAAGTATGGAGGAGCAGCTTTTAGCTATTATGGTCCCACGCTTTGGAACAGCCTGCCGGGGGATCTGAGGGTCTCTGAATCTGTGGACATTTTTATAATAAATCTTATATATAACACATCCTTTTAGCATTGCTTTTACTTAGATTGCTGCATTTCTCTTCTGTTTTACTTGTTCTTTTAAAGTATTTTCTTTTTAAAATGCATTTTAAGTCTTTAACTTAATTTTTTCCTGTGAAGCACATTGAACTGCACTTGTTGTGTGAATTGTGCTTTATAAATAAAGTTTGACTGATTGATTGAATCAATGTCTAATTGTCTAACACAACGTCTCCACTACCTGACATTATTATTGTCTCCGCCAGGCCGAAAGGCATGGCGAGAGAGTATGTTTTACCCTCCGTCCGTCCGTCCGTCCGTGTGTCCGTGTGTGTGTCCGTGTGTCCGTCTGTCACTAGCTAATCTCTGCCACCGTTGGCTTGATCGCAGCGAAACTGTGCACACACACTCCCTGGATGCCAATTCCGAACTTCTGCCCCAAATTTTTCACATGGGCCTTTTATAGCGCCACCAGGTGGCCGATTTGTGCAAAACATATTTTTTGACAGTACTCCTACAGATTTTGTCCAAAAATCTCGCAAATCGGTACACAGTATCTCTATAGTCATTAAACAAAATTTGTCTTTCAGATTTTTCATAGTCCATCCTGATTGGCTAAAAATGGCTTCCAAAGTTTGCAGGAGTGCTCCATTTTCAACAAAATGCCTCAAATCATGAACACAGCATGCAATTTCGGTGAAATTTTGCACGCATATTTCCACTATGCCGAGGAAGAAATGCCACTTGAAAAATTTCAAATCAGCCTCATGGTGGTGCTATAACAGGCCGATTCATGTTTTTACCTGCACCGATCTGTGTAAAACTTTGTATGCGCACTCCCTAGAGGTCAAGGAAAAACCTTTGCCCTGCATTTTTCCCATCTGCCTTTTATAGCGCCACCAGGAGGCCGACTTATGTAAAACATTTCTTTATATTACTCCTTCCGATTTTATCCAAATTTCACGCAAATCGGTACACATGATTTCCATAGTCATGTGATCAAGACGGATGTGTTTGATTTTCCATCCTCATTGGCTAAGATTGACATCTAAAGTTTGCAGTAGTGGCTTGTTTTGAACAAAATTCCGCAAATCATGAACGCACCGTCCGATTGCGGTCAAACTTTGCACGCACATTCACACTATGTTGAGGAACAAATGCCACCCTTTTAACATTGGCCTGTTATAGCGCCACCAGCAGGTCTAATTTAGCAAAAAAAAAAATGCACAAAATGCCTCAAACCATGAATGCAGTTCCGATTCCAAGGCCTAAGAACACATGGTACCCTTTAAACATTGGCCTATTATAGCGCCACCAGGAGGCCACAATAACCTACCTGACCTGGCGGAGACCTGTGCTCCGAGGAGCACTTTTTCTAGTTAGTATTGTTATTGTTAGTACTAGTATTAGTATTAGTATTAGTATTAGTATTAGTAAGTATTAGTATTAGTAATAGTATTGTTAGTTTTATTATTATTATTATGTACACCACAGTGTTTCTCCTAACATTATGTTGACCAGGCAGCCCGTCCGGCCCGGCTTGGAGGAGAGGGTTTAGACATGTGTTTAGATTTTACATTTATAAAGTGTATTTTCATTCTCCTACCATAGAATGATGAAATGATCAAAATTACTAATATATCTAATATATCTAATATACTAATATATCTAATATACTAATAGTACTAATAATACTAATAGCACTAATAGTACTAATATACTTTTAATATCTAAAAGTGTGATTTATTTTTTCAAAGACAGCTGATATGAAGAGGATGTAATTATAGTTTCTGTCTCGAGGTAAAATGAAAATAGCAGATCTACAAACTCACAACACATTGCATAGTGGTCCGTTGTGAACTTGTAGATCTGATATTTTCATGCTATATTTTTTAACATTTCTGAAGAATCTTTGCATTTCTTTATCATGTCTAAATGTTGACTTTTGAATACTTAAGTATTTAACTCATTCACTGCCAAGGACGACTTTTACGACTTTTTCCCCCAAAGGCCCTCCTGTGATTACCAACCATCAGGGGATAGATCATACTGGAGATAAATATGTGAATACTTGAAAAGGTAAGACGATCGAAAAATCTCTGTCAGTGGCTGCACGCAGCCAGAAATAAGTCTGGCAGTGAAATAGTTAATACAGTATTTATATACAGATAAAGGGTTATAGTCTCCGCCCCCGTGTGTCCGTCAGTGTGTGTGTAGGTCTGTCTGTGAGCAGCTAATCTCCGGCACTGTTGGACCGGTCGACATGAAACTGTGCGCACATAGTCCATGGAGGCTACTGTCTCCTGGCTACTGCCAGGTGGTAGATTTATTCAAAACACTTTTTAAAATATTATTACACATTTTGTCCAAACACATTACCTCTATAGTCATGTCATCCAAGACAAATCTGTTTGATTTTTCATATTCCATCCTGATTGGCTTCTAAAGTTTTTAAAAGTTTCTAAAGGAGTGCATTTTGAACAAAATGCCTGAAATCATGAACACAGCGTTAAATGCCGTGAAACATTGCTGGCCCACAATAAGCTACCTTCCCTGGTGGAGACCTGTGCTCTGAGGAGCACATTCTTCTAGTTTAAACAGTCTTTCTCTGTGTGTTAGACTATGGACATGTCATTAATAAGAAACTGTTCCTTCTCTCCTAAAGCTTTTAGATGCTGTTTATCATTCTGCTCTGGTGAACATGATGACTCATCACTGCATCCTGTATGACAGAGTGGGTTTTGAGTGGGACATATTATTTACACAAAACAGTCCACCTCAATGCATTATGGTATGGTATAGAACTAGCCTGGTAAAGCCCCTCCCTCCGGAAAATCTCATTTCCATTTGATTTCAGGAAGGAGTCTGGCCTGAAGGCTTGTCTGGGCGTTTCTAGCCCGTTCACCAAATGGACGAGCCTATCAGCATTGTCGCTCATCGTTCTGTGATTGACAGCGACAGTTGGCCAATCAGGTGGCGAGTTCGAGTGAGCCCGAATGGGACCGAGTGCAGCCGACAAAAATGGAACGAGCCGCCATTGTTTCTGTGGGCAGTTAAACTTTTTACTTTCGGTTTTAAAACACTCTCAAACTTATTTTTTGAGACACGGAATTTACTTTTAAGATATCATTTGGATAGAATTGAGTTGTTTAACTTCATATATGTGGTCAATTAATCACGACGGAGCCCATTTAAAAATAAAAATGTAGAGAACCGGCAGGGGCGGGCAGTGACAAGCATGTATCCGAATAAGGCAACCTATTTTGGGCATGGCCGTCTCAAAAGTCCTGTTGCGTCATATTTGTCTGGAGCTGGTGAAAATGCACTGGCTGAAGTGGGACACTGCTGATTGGATGAAGGGGTTGTCAGTCAACGGTATTACTCCCGCCCAACTCCAGCCCGCAGCCAAAATTGCAGAATGGGCGATCATGCCAGACTCACTCCTGAAATAAATTATAAATGAGATTTCCGGAGGGAGGGTTTACCAGGCTAGTATAGAACATGGATATTACCGCGATTGCCAATCATTATTTTACATACATGCATACATGCGCATATATATATATATATATAATATATATATATATATATATATATATATATATATATATATATATATATATATATATATATATATATATGTGTCCTTGCTGTTATGCATTTTTTCATGATTTACATGATTGATTGAAGCTCTGAATTGCATGTCAGACATACTCTAGTGTGTCTAGAGTATTGCTGCGCTATTATCTCATTTTGGACAGATTGTAGTGACGTTCTCCTACTCTAATGGAAAATCACGGGATGTGAGAGGACTATTTCATAATCCTGTGGGGTCACATATAAAGAAGGGATGGAAGGATGAGGATTGTTGTGGTGGACTTGCACATTGGACTTTATGGGTGAAGCACCCCCTCCCACCTGCACATTGGTCTGCCTGGCCCAGCCAGTTAAACATTGTAAGGTAAACACTGCACTAACCAACATGGACACAGTCCAAGTCTACTCACTTGAGAGTCTCCAGTGCAGCTGAGAGCTTCTTCAGACCAGAGTCTCCTATGTGGCTGAAGTTCAAGTCCAGCTGGTTCAGATGGGAGGGGTTGAAGGTCAGAGCTGAAGCCAGAGAAGAACAGCCTTCCTCTGTGACCCCACAGCCTGACAACCTGCATAGAAATACATATTTAACAAACTGCTGTTGATGTTCAAGTAGAGATCCACACAGAGAGAAAACACATTATTTACCTCAGGATCTGCAGTCTACAATGTGGACTCTTCAGTGCAGCAGAGAGCTGGTCCAGTTGTGATTCCTGCAGGCTGATGAAACTGAGATCCAATTCTCTCAAATGGGAAAGATTAGAGCTGAGAGCGGAGGCCAGAACGTCAAATCCTGTCTGTGTGATGTTACAGCCAGCAAGTCTGTAATTACAGATTATATATCTGGATTAACTATCAGAGTTTTGGAGTAAAAACCCAAGAGCAGAAAGTCAGGAATAATGTGAACTAGATCATCTTAATCCTCCAACAGGCAGCAGCAAGTTCACATCAGATCGACAGACAGACAGACAGACAGGCCTGGTAAGTTACCAGGTATACATACACCTGATAAGACCTAATAATTCCGTATAGCAGCCATGATGGATCACATATTGTAGTTACTGTACCGTATCATTTTGAGAGTGTGGACTAGCCAACACAAACTCGGGCCAAACTTGAACCGTATCATGATTCTACTCAGTGTGGGATACCATTATGTAAACTTCATTCACTCTTCTTATTATATTCAAACAATAAATAATAAAACAAAACTAATCAAAATAATGCTGGTTAATTAATCTGACCGTAGTATCTCCAGTCTACAATGTGGACTCTTCAATCCAGCAGAGATGAGCTCCATGAATGAATCATCCTTCATGTCATTATAGCTGAGGTCCAATTCTCTCAGATGTGAAGGATTAAAGCTGAGAGCTGAAGCCACAATCTCATAATCTGTCTTTTCGAGTCGACAGCCAACAAATCTGAAAATGTAGAATACGTAAAATCAGAGATTATCAACACATATTGGATCAAGTTCATGTTCAAGGAAATTAACTAAGCAAATGTCTATCTAGTTAACCAGATATTAGGTCATAAGCAAAGGGAACCAGAAAACATAGAAGTGAAATAATCTGTATACTACAGTGTGTAATGCACATGGATCTATGAACTAATTTAGTAATTTCATTAAATATTTTAACTTTTTGCTTCTTCTCCTACAGATTGTGTCCAAATCTCACACAAATTGGTACACATGATCTCTGGACCCATGAGACTAATAACGCATCATACAGAATGTTTACAGTCCATACCGTTCACCCATAATTGGCCTTCAAAGTTAGTGGGAGGGGCCTATTTTACAAAAACATGCCAAGAAACATGAACAAAACGTCAACATGTTGAATCACACGTTGAGGGATGTGTACTCAACACAGAGCCAAAAGTATTTCCACTTAGACCAGGGGTTCCTAAAAATGTAACCGTTTGTTGCAAAAACATGTTTGGGCCACAGATTTTCCCCCGCGAGATCAATAAAGCTATCTATCTATCTATCCATCTATCCATCTATCCATCTATCCATCCAAAACATGATGCTTTGGTTGAGCAATCCCCTCCAGATTAATTAAACATGATCTCAGGAGTGAGTGATGTGATTGGCTTGTAAAACTAGTGGGAGGGGCCTATTTCTTAAAAAACAAAACACTATTTATCAGGAACACAAGATCTGATAAACACCACATTTGAATATCATGTTGCATGTCCTCCAACACTATTTATCTATTATATATGAATATCATGTTGCATGTCCTCCAACACTATTTATCTATTATATATGAATATCATGTTGCATGTCCTCCAACACTATTTATCTATTATATATGAATATCATGTTGCATGTCCTCCAACACTATTTATCTATTATATATGAATATCATGTTGCATGTCCTCCAACACTATTTACCCATTATATATGAATATCATGTTGCATGTCCTCCAACACTATTTACCCATTATATATGAATATCATGTTGCATGTCCTCCAACACTATTTATCGCAGAGGATTCCTGGGTCCTGATGGTCACAACCAACGGCCTGCGTCGGGACAACCACACTTGCAATTTCCCGATATAGCAGCTTTCTAGTTGTCTTCTTCTTCTATGGTTATATTTTGGAAAGGTAAACACTGCTCACAGTACTGAGAGGCTTTGGAGTATCGTTTTAGAGTTTATTAACAGATTGTTTTAGATTTTATTAACAGATTGTTTTAGAGTTTATTAACAGATTGTTTTAGAGTTTAGCTGTCAACCTCCCTTTTCTTCAATTCATCTTTTATTATTCTTATTCTTATTATTATTATTATGTATTTATGTATTTATTTATTTTGGGGGGGGGGGGTACTTTTGTACTCAGGTCAGGAACACTCATAGTTTTTATACTACAGTGAGTATGGTTAATGTGTACTTCTTCAAATGTAAAGGTCTAGTGGAAAATGGTTATTTTAAGTGCATAGGAGCAACCCAATGGAACAGCCTTGAAACTGTAATTTGAGGACTTTTAAGCATCTAACACAGCTCTGGTTACTGGAAAAGGTTCCAGTATAATTCAGGAAATATATTTAATTGAACTGAATTTGACTTAGGCCTCATGTGCAATGTATGGTTCATGTGATAATATATATTGTACATGACTGTCACCCTGTGATCGGACATGTTGTTAAGTGTGGACTAGAATGGAAATAAGTCCTGGACATTGTGTCTCCTCCTCTGGTGGTTATAACTGTAATGTTATTACTTTTCAAATAAACTAAACTAAATTAAATTAATTGTTTATAGGGCCATCCTCTGTACACCCCTTCACTAATGGGATGGTCCATTTCTCAGGTGGTATGGTCCGTTTTGTCATTTTAGGGGCAAGGTCACTTGGCCTTTGATGTTTCCTAACAATGTTTGTGGATTAATTAAACAGATCTCCCAACCTTTTATTGATGTTTACTTAAATCTCCTTGCCATCAACATGAGTGTTTCTGACGTCAGCCTACGTCAAGACGTATAGACTAAGTGGGCGGGCAGTAACTCTCTGAAACGTTTTAGGAAAATGTCGGCCGTTCCTCGGACTACGCTTCAACTTTGCGTAAACTTTTGTATGTGCGTGTGTGTGAGTTCTATTACACATTCAAGTTATATTAAATGTGAAATCGGTAGTAGTTTGGATTAATTTTGGATATTTGGAAGTTGTCAATGTCGAGTTTAAGAGCATGCTAAAATGCGCTGTTTGTGAATGTGTGTGTGTGTGTGTGTGTGTGTGTGTGTGTGTGTGTGTGTGTGTGTGTGTGTGTGTGTGTGTGTGTGTGTGTGTGTGTGTGTGTGTGTGTGTGTGTGTGCGCGCGCAGTGTATGTGTACGCATGTTTGCGTTTAGGCCTACTTTCTGAATTTAGACATGCACAGATTCGTCTGGTGAAAATAGACAAAATATGTGTAGAAATGTTGTTAATTTGTTTTGTCTCAAATGAATGAAGCCAGATTTATACTCTGATGGTGAAGTTTGCCGACAAGAACAGATTTACAAGCAGACAACGTGTCACATCGCGACAATGCATTTGCTTGCATTGTTATTTTCAGCAAGGGACCCCGTCTTATAAATTAAGCATTATTTAGCTTCAACGTCTAACTTATACTCTGAAGTACAATGGTACTATTACTTCCCAACCAGAGCAGACCTACAAGCAAAGAACGTGTCGGGATGAGAATATTGAAGATAATTTTTAAGGTTAGTTATAGAGGGCAATTAAAATGTATGGATGGCTTATTAGCCAGGGATCCTTTTAATAGGACTAGCCTTTATTGCACTTACACACAATACCACCAGTCACTATTTGAGACTTCATTATTATCTGATATTTTACGTTAACCATCACTTCTACTTATAGTGTTAGGTGTGATGGTAGATTGATTCTCTTCTAATAGGTTTTCTATTCAAATGACTACTAACCGAGCCTTTGTGCTGTTCCTCACAGCTGGGACCAGTCTGGATTTCCCCCAGACTGTTGATCTGTATTTGGACAGGTCCAACTCATCCAGAACCTCCTCTGACATCAGCAGCATGAAGGCCAGAGCTGAACACTGGGAGTGAGTAAGTTTTGTCTTTGATCTGTCCCCTGACTCCAGGTACTGTTGGATCTCCTGATGCAGTGAGTGGTCGTTCATCTCCATTAAACAGTGGAATATGTTGATGCATCTGTCAGGAGAGAACCTTTGATCATTCATCTTCTTCAGGTTGTTAATGGCTCTCTGGATGCTCTCTGGACTGTTCTCTGTTTGACCCAGCAGGCCTCCTAACAGACTCTGGTTGGACTCCAGTGAGAGGCCATGAAGGAAGCGGACAAAGAGGTCCAGGTGGCCATTCTTACTCTTCAGGGCTTTTTCCATGGCTCTCTGCAGGAAGTCATCCAAGGAACTCACATCAACTCCCAGGAAAGTCTTCAGTACCTTCGTGTTCTTCTGTGTGAAACAGTGGAACAGGTAGACTGCAGCCAGAAACTCCTGGATGCTCAGATGAACAAAGCTGTAGACTTTTCTCTGAGATTGCACAGTCTCTTCTTTGAAGATCTCTGTGCACAATCCTGAGTACAGCGAGGCGTCTGTTACATCAAGACCACACTCTTCCAGGTCTTCTTGGTAAAACATGATGTTACCTTTCTCCAGATGTTCAAACGCCAGCCTGCCCAGCTTCAGAAGAACCTCCCCGTCAGCCTCCATGAGCTGCTTTTGATTCACATCATGACTGTCATGATACTTCTTCTTCCACCTCTTTGTCTGGACGAACATGAAGTGGCCGTACATCTGAGTCAGGGTCTTGGGCAGTTGTCCTGTATCGTCTGTCTTCACCATGTCCTCCAGAACGGTAGCAGTGATCGAACAGAAGACTGGGATGTGACACATGATGTGGAGGCTCTTTGATGTCTTCATGTGTGAGATGATTCTGCTGGCCAGCTTCTCATCACTGAATCTTTTCCTGAAGAACTCCTCCTTCTGGGAGTCTGTGAACCCTCGTACTTCTGTCACCATGTCAACACATGCAGGAGGGATCTGATTGGCTGCTGCGGGTCTGGTAGTTATCCAGAGGAGAGCTGAGGGGAGCAGATTCCCTTTGATTAGGTTTGTCAACAACACGTCCACTGATGATGTCACTGTGACATCAGAAACAATGTCATTGTTGTCGAAGTGCAACGGAAACCTGCTTTCATCCAAACCATCAAAGATGAAGCCAACTTTCCAGACAGCGAGCTGCTCTGCTGTGACCTTCTTTAATGTTGGGTGGAAAACATGGATCAGGTTGAGAAGACTGTGCTTCTCATCTCTGACCAAGTTCAGCTCCCGGAATGAAAAGGGAATCAGGAGAATGACGTCTTGATTTTCCAAACCCTTTGCCCAGTCCAGAGTGAACTTACGCACAGAGAATGTTTTTCCAATGCCAGCGATGCCCTTGGTCAGAACTCTTCTGTTGGGTTTGTCTCTGCCAAGGAGGAGGGGCTTAAAGATGTCACAGCAGTTGATTGGTTTGTCATGGAGAGTCTTCTTCTTGGAAGCTGTCTCAAGCTGCCAGACCTCATGTTGGTTATTAACCCCTTCACTCTCTCCCACTGTGACGTAGAGCTCTGTGTAGATGCTGCTGAGGGAGGGCACTTCAGTGACGTATGTCACACGATCAAGTCTGTTCAAACTGATCTTATAATCCTTTAAATCCTCCTGCAGACTGACATCTGCTATGAGAAGATAGAATACATTTTACATATTCAGGTTCATTTATAACTTTACATCTGATTTTATAGCATATCTTTATAACTAATTATTTAATAAATGCAAATCTAGAATTCATGAAGAAAAAAATGTCAAAATAAATTAACTTTTGATCATATTTTTGTCCAGAGTTAGATTTGTAGCATCAGTATTTGAACATGGATACTGATAAAACAATAAAGACATTTAGTACATTGTGTCCAGTCTTACTTTGTCCACTTGTGGTTTTACTGGATGTCTTCAGTTCAGGTGTGTTTATGAATCTCTCTCTGTGGAGATGAAGACAATATAATATAGATACGTTAATATTATTGTTAAAATATGAAATCATATTATATAATTATTAGAAGTTAATATTAATATATTAACCACTTAAGCCCTATAATTAATTGTACGATGAATAGTGCCAATCTACAAGGTCACACCACACCACAATGGCATGTGTTGTGAGCTTGTAGATCTGCTCTTTTCATTACATTTTGAGATTTGGGAAAAAATATAAATAAAAATAAACTTACAGCAAAAGCGCATATATTTTTCTAGTGGCTTCATTTGCGTAATTTGTCACACAGGCAAATGTATTTATTCACGTGTTCACCTATTAGCGCTAATGATGTGAACGCTGTCAATCCTTATACAAATAGCCTACTATCATGCCAGCTATCACCAGTCCAGACAAGAGAGGTCCTGTTTAACATGAACTACAGGCACTGCATCCTGGCTGTACAGCATGTCCATACGTCTCTGGTGAGTTGCAGACAGTTTCAGTACATCATATTATTATTATTATTATTATTATTACGGTTCACCTCATTTGCACTGCATGGATTCAAACTGCATGTATTCAAAAACCTCAGTCTTAATTTAACTCTGAGAGTGTAGACCCTTATGGGTCCATTAGGTTCCATGTGTACACTCTCAGAGTTACAGACCTGTAAGGGTCCATTTGGTTCCATGTGTACACTCTCAAGAGTTAAATTAACACTGAACTTTTTACAATGTATATTAGGGTCACAGTGCCAGAGATATAAATCATATAAACCATCAATCATTTATCTGGGGGTCTCCTGGAACCCCCTCAAGAACCCCTCAGTCTGTGAAGCATTGGTTTATCTAATGGACCATCTGTTTCTCCAGGCTTTAGTCATGATACTCTTTAAGCTGGCAGCGTTAAATTAGAGATTGTGATCTATATATATCGATCAATATGGAGAAAGAAATATTGTGATTTTTCCTTTTGGAATGTAAGGTTGAAGGTATACATCTCTACTATACTAAAATGAAATAGCAGATCTACAAGCCCACAAGGTACCCCCTGGAACCTCCTCAAGGACCCCTGGGGGTCCTCCGACTCTCACCAGTGCTGTGAATAATGTCAATGATGCAGTGGATAATATAATCAAAAGTCAGTGAGGGCAATACCATTTACAATCAACATATTATGCATCATAAGTTTCAGGGGACTAAGTCAGGAGGAGGTGGAGGGCCTGGGTCAGGTCTAACGTGAAAAATATTATTATTATTATTATTATTATTATTATTATTATTATCATTATCCTTAATATACTTTATGAACTTATATAATGATAATACCCAGTGATCACCCATTCATCATTTACTGATGAATTGAGTACAATGGACCACAATAGGGGGGGGGGGGGGGTCATTTTAGCATAACTATTGACTGTACTAAATGTACTGTTAACAATCTACCCCATCATTTATTTCTTTATTTGGTGAGCACCAAGTAACATATCCAGGTGCTCCCCTGAGAACTAGACCAAAAATGTTATGTGCACCCCTGTATATATACTGTAAATGCATTATGTACTCAGACCTCCAAACTTAGCATGAGATCACTTTATTCTGTTATATTGTTGTGTACACTGTAGAGGGTTCACATACTCTGTGTCTGGAGGTCCAGGTTCATTAGCGCTGAAGTTCAGAGGTTCCAGTCTAGACCAGTCACTCTTCATAGACACACAGCTGGGTGTTGGAGACTCTGGTCTGTGGCAAAAAAAAAAGACATATCAACAAAATAACAACAGTACAAATAGTACTCGAAATACAGTACAACAGGTGCATCGATAGATAACCCTACGCCATGAACAGACAGTCATTGAATTTTTTTTTCGTTCCAGTGAATTCCCCCATGTAAGCAAAGCTATATAAGGTGGGCTTGGTAAGTATAAAGAGGAATATAAACTATTTAATCCTCCCTGTATAAGGCCATGGGCTGATAAACAGGTGAGTGACAGTCTATGCAGCGGGTGTGTAGGACCAGAACCTCCACATGGTTCTGTCTTTGCCCCGTATGCAGCTAAGAGCTAACAAACGGGCGTGCGTGTTAATTTGCAGTGTTTAACCATGGTTATATACATAACATTCGTACTGTACACCCTGTTTACAGCTGGGAGCTGTTAAGCGGCCGTGGGTGTTGAATTACAGTGTTTTGGCCCCTATAGGCTGGCTATATAGGCTTGGTAAGCATAACAAATATACACTGTTTCTTCCACGTTTATTGCATTGTTTATGGCTTTTTACTGTGTGTTTTGCAATATGCGCATGCCTGCAGAGGACGTGCATGACGCTTGTATGCAATGTCTTGGACTGAGGACTCCTTAAGCTGCATGTCTTGTGACATGCTTGGAGTTCATGTCCACTTCACGTCGCAGACCTGCTCTACTTCACGTCGCAGACCTTCTCCTTTGAGACCCTGGCAGCCAAAGGGGCTCTTGCTTGGTCTTGAGCCGCTTCTCCCAGGCCCAAGGGCAAACTGGGTGGAGCGAGTGGAGTCCCCTTGGGTGCTGGACACCATACTGAGGGGCTATAAACCTAAATTCTGGTGTTGACCAACGCCCTAACAGGGCGTTCGGGGTGACTACTGTGTCTGGCCATGTCAGAAGAAAGGTCCTCCGGTTGGAGGTAACCTTGCTTCTCGCAAAAGGGGCTGTACAGAAACTAGAGCCGTCAGAACGGCTCAGTGGGTTTTACTCCACATATGTCCTTGGTCCGAAGGACGGCGGCTACCGTCCTATCCTGGACCTGCATGTCCTCAACCGTTGCTTAAAACACTTGAGGTTCAAGATGCTGTCCCCAGCTCACATGTTACAGGCCATCTCCAAGGGCCTATAGTTCACCACGCTGTATCTGAAGGATGCATATTTTCATCCATCCACTCCACAGGAAGTGCCTTCGGTTTGCGTTCGAGGGAGTGGCCTATGACTACCAGGTACTCCCCTTCGGGCTTTCTCTGGCGCCACATACCTTCATCAAGTGTAATAACGCGGTTCTGGTGCATCTGTCTTCACAGGGGCTTCAGGTTCTGAACAAGGCTACACAGACACCGTCGCCTCCTGGTGACGCAGGAGTGTTTGTTAACTAGCTCTCCATCTTTTTTTTGCCATATCTGGAAGGACGGCTTATGTCAATTACCAGGGGGGGTTGAGGTCCCGCCGTCTTCACGAGATGACGCGGGAACTCTTGCTATGGGCTCACACCCACCTTTCATCTCTTCGAGCTGCGCCTTTTCCAGGGATCTGAAACTGGGCAGCGGACATACTCTCAAGGGATGGGCCACGAGAGGGAGACTGGCGTCTACATCCTCAAGTGGTACAGCAGCTCTGGGACAGGTTGGGGAGAGCGCCTCTCAGGATGACTCTCACTGCCCCAGTTGGTTCTCCATGACGAACCCCCCAGGGCCCTTGGGCCTGGATGCCCTGGCCCATGTTTGGCCGATGACAATGCTTTATGCTTTCCCCCCGTTTCCCCTGATCCATGCGGCTGGACGGGGTCATGATGGAGGGCCGTCAGTTACTCTTGATACTGCCCCATACTGGCCCAGATGTCCCTGGTTCAGTTCGTTGTTGTCTCTCATCTCGGGAACACCGTGGCGGCTGCCACAGAGGCCCGACCTGCTTTCACAGGTCCAGGGGACTCTGTGGCATCCAAACCCACGTCGCCTCCAGTTGTGGGCCTGGCCCCTGAGATGTGGTCTGATTTAGGGCTCCTGGATGGAGTGGTGCATACGTTGCAGTGTGTCGGGGCTCCTGCTATCATATTGGACTGGATGGTGAATGTTTTGTGCTTGGGCTCTATTTCCCTTAAGCACCTTTTCCTGGAAGGTGGCGTTCCTATTGGCTGTCGCCTCCTCTGAGAGGCTCACTGAGCTTCATGCAGGCTGGGTCCTGACAAGATGAGTGTCACCCTCCGACATAACACCTCTTTTCTGCCCCAAGGTTCTGTGCTCCGGACGTGTGACCCGGGATTTGCACTTGTCGGCCTACGCCCGTCCCTTGAGTGAGGGTGATGTGAGTGGTGCCCACAGTGAATTTGTGCCCGGTAAGGGCCTTGAACACTATGTCACATGGACACAAGCAATCAGACAGAATGATCAGCTTTTTGTCTGCTATGGTGAGAAAGTTCTGGGTCAAATACTTTCTAAACAGAGACTCAGAGAGAGTAAAACTTATTGGGTTTCAAAAGGATAAACAAAAAAGAAATGGCAATAAAATGAATAATATTAGAAACTGTCGAATAGTTTTTGTTTTTTTTAGTAATGGCCCATTACTATTATTATTATCCTCCTGCCTTTATTTTTTATCAAAAGGGGTCAAAGGTATATGCCCAATAATAGCCTATTATTGGGCGTGTTGTGACGTTGTTAGCTTGTAGATCCGTTATTTTCGGCATGCAACACCGTAGTATAAAGTATAAATCATGCTGTAGTCCTAACAGTGCTCAGCCAATGAAATACAACTTGGAAATTAACTCTCTCATGGCCTGCCATGATAGATTAACAGACAGAAAGAAAGCACATGCATGCACACAAGCAGTCAGTCTGCATAGTAACTAATAATCTATAGCATAGAAATGTATAATCTATAGCTAAACATTGGATATAGAGGATAAACTGCTCTTAGACTATATGTCTTGTGTTTTTAGTATTTATCTCCACCAGGCCAGAACGGCAGCCGAGGGGAGGGATTATGTTTTCACTTACGTGAATCTGTCTGTGAACAGCTAATTTCCGGACAACCGGAAGAATCGCCGCGATCAAAACAAAACCAACCATTGTATCGTGTTTTATTTGTATTTATTTTTTTATTTTAGTGCCCCTTGATATTCAATGGAGAGAAGCAGGGAGGGAGGGAATCCATACACATTTCCCCCACACACCAGAAACTCAATGGGGTTTCTACCGTCTGCAGTGATGGGATGTTCATGACAGATTCGTTCTAAAATGCTTCGGTCGTTGGCGTGAACGAACCCGTTCACTTCCTGAAACTGTTAGGTGCAGGCGGGCGAGCTGCTCTCCTGTGACAGACCATCAGACAGACAGACAGACAGCGGTGCGGTTGCCTTGTGATCGCGTCAGTCTTTCCACCACGGTGCACGGTGCTCTCAGCCTGGGGACCTCGCCTCTCGCTAAATTTGTACAATAAATGAAATGAAAGCTGCGTTGCCACGGACGTAAAAAACATATTTATTTTTTTTGGGTGGGTGGGGGGGGGAGCCTGGATATTTTCCAAACACCACCGAAGAAGTGTACACCCAGAGATCACGTGACCAGAAGCAAAAAAAAAGACTGTCTGCTTCCACGTTATTTTTCTCGGATTTCTGTTGTTTTCCAAGTGTTTTTCAAAAAACAAGCGGTGGGCCCGACGCTATCGGACCTCCGTGTGTGCACTTTATCATTCTTTTTAAAATTAATGGAACCATAATTTACTAAACATTATCATGATGATTTAAAAAAGACTTTAAACTAGTGATTGAAAACATAAAGTGTTTATGAAAAGGTTTACTAAGGTAATAAAATCAAGTGTACTGTAAAGTTCACCCAAAACCTCATTGACTTCTATTGAGATATTATAATAAATTGCAAACGGTAGAAGGTGAAATAGCGACATCTGCTGGGCCATTAACGGGAACAGCAGGCTGAACGAGAACCCAGAAGTGAGCTTCAATTCCAGCAGAGTGGGTTTGCCCCTTGGTTTCAACAGGATAAACACAAAATAAAAGAAATAAATAAATCTGAATTTACATAATATATGTATATATATTCCAAAAATACTTTCTTTTCAAAGTAATTTTGAAAATAGCAGATCTACAAGCTCACAACGCGTTGTGAATGCAACACGGTGTGAGCTTGTAGATCTGCTATTTTCAAATAGCCAATGTACTGTATAGGTTTAACGTGCTCATGCAGCCTAGTTGCTTCTTTTGGGCTTGTTTTCATAGAACTGACTGCTTATTTCTCTCACAAATTCTGGCAACAGTGGTTCTATGGCTCTGCACCAGAGCAGACGTGAACCATGACATCACACGTTTTGCGTATTCCCCCGTATTTCCTGTTTACATGGAGACGTGTGGCGTACAGTTCTCAAATTCTGCCCCAACCCGACCCTACCCGACCCAACGTTTTCGGGCCGGGTCCAAAATATATGCTAATTAGTCGGGCGGGGCAGAGCCTCGGGTTCCGTGATTATTTTTATTTTTTTTAAGAATAAAAATATAGTACCCGTAAAAAATGCATTTCAACTGGCCCTTAGCGGCCTAACGGTAAGGTCGACGGAAATATCAGTGGATGTGTCGGATGCAACTCAAAGTGAACTTTACTCAGGTATCTAGTTTGTCGCCGTCCGACCTTCCTAGCCCATCTTATTAAAGAAAGACGGGCGACAATGGCCAAAACTCAATTGAAAATCTGCGATCGAAAAACGGCGAAAGTGACCGTTTTCAAGATGTTTTGTCCATTATCTCTGGAACAGAAAGTCCAATCTGCTCAGTTAAAAGCTTGTTGGATGCTTGACATTGAGGACATTAAGCACATATTGATACACTTTACGAATTTTCGGGCCGGGCCAGTAGGGCCCAGTTAGGGCCAGGCCTTAATTTTGAGAACTGTAGCGAGGCGTAGAGTTTTAATAGATTTCCACTCTGGAAGGTGGTTTCACTTTGTTGTGGTTTCCACCGTCTAAACGGACGGCTCATCTGATATTTTATTTGGCCGTTTTCTCTAGAGAACGTTGTCATCTAAACGGGGCCTGAATCATGTGTTGTTTTCTGTGTGTTTTACATTCTGACCTGTGATCAGTAGACTGGTGTTCATCTTTGAAGTCAATATATTTAGGCATGGAAGTGTCACTCTTCATGGAGACACAGCTGGGTACAGGAGACCCTGCTCTCCGCTGATGGACCCTGAGAGAAAGAGAGGATTATTCAAATGGTTCTCACCTCACCTGACCCCAGCTCACTTTGAAACGCTAGGATTTCTCAC
Organism: Gymnoscopelus braueri; assembly: GCF_963280865.1. Taxonomy (NCBI): domain Eukaryota; kingdom Metazoa; phylum Chordata; class Actinopteri; order Myctophiformes; family Myctophidae; genus Gymnoscopelus; species Gymnoscopelus braueri. The sequence continues at coordinate 49,137,741 of NC_137620.1, read as the reverse complement.
GGTAGAAGACAGAGTATAGACACTTGCAATGGGTCTGGACTTTAAGATACTCAGAGGAACAATGGGTCTGGACTTGAGGAACAATGGGTCTGGTCTTTGGTGCCATGATTTTGCACTTTTCTGTTTTTCATGTGTCTATGAGGTTGATAGAACTTCATTAAGCCCCCTGCTGGTGTTTTTATGGTGTTTTATGTCTTCTCTGACTACTTTGAGTTTCTTCCTGGAGCCTGAAACCTGAGGGTCAAACGTGCCAATAGAAAAACAGCCATTTAATGACGCAGTAAAAATATACCCTCCCCCTCATTGTCATAACACAACAGCTGTGGGCTTGGCTAAGAAAAAGCACATGTAGCAACATGGCAACGGGAGGGGGGAGGGCGTCAGGCACAGTAAACACACAGAGAGACAGAAGGAGAAAGAGAGAGAGAGAACAGAACTCACCACCATTGCAACAGATGATTGAAAGATAAATACTTCCATAATGCATGGTGTTCACGTTGGTAAAAATTGACTGCCAGAATTATAATTATTTCAGATTGTTTGCAGTTTTATGCCAGAGATTTTTCATTGAAAAAAAAAATGTACCGGTACTCAGGAGCCGAGATACAGAATTTTTAAGTTTTAAGTTAACAAGGAAGTGGATAGGAGTCAAGATCTTCGAAAAATCATATCTCCTTGGTCTTTGGGGTTTTTTTTTTTTTTTTTTTAATGTAAAAAAAAATAAAATGTAAGTCGTTCTTGGCAGTCAAGTGATGGATTCTAAAGAAGGCATATATGCGTTCTTGGCAGGCAATGTATGAGCGATCCAAAAACGTAATCCATTCATTCATGTCCCAAGCAGTAGCAACAAGTAGCCAGTGATTCACTATCAGACTTCCTGTAGTGGCTTTTCAAAATAAGACTCACTGAATAGTAGAAAGCGTGTACTGTGGTTACTCAAAACAGGTTCATACTGGTAAGTTCCTTTCTTTCTCTTACTTAAAATCGGCAAAGAAAAAATAATCCATTCTGTTCTCAATAATAAATAAATAAATGCATTTGCGCAACTCAGCAAAATGATTGATACTAAGGAACAAAATGTACCCTTACATTGCCTACATATCTGTAACTGTACAGGCAACTGAACAAATGGAACCAAATGGACCCATTTATTTCCAACTAAAAATAAAAATATATATATATATATTATATATATATATATATATATATATATATATATATATATATATATATATATATATATAAATGGAACCAAATATGGGTCCAACTTAAACCTACTTATATGCATTGGCTATTTGAAAATGTGAGCTTGTAGATCTGCTATTTTCAAATGGCCAATGTATAGGTTTCAACTGGTTACACTGATTTTGATACTAAACTAATTTTGCTGTGGACCCTCTGGAACCCCCTCAAGGACCCCTGGGGGTCCCCAGACCCCAGTTTGACAGCCACTGCTCTAGATAATTTTATTCACCTGTTTCCTAGGCTGTGTGGGCATCACTTCCTGTCGATTTGATCCAATGAAATCCAATGAAACTGGTCAGATGACCAATGATATCCAATGAAATTGACAGGAAGTGGAAAACACACAGCCTAGGAAACAGGTGAATAAACAACTGGGAAGGGCCATGGGCAGTCCTTTCATGAGGAGGAGGAGGAGGGACTAGGACAGGTGGGTGGTCTTGTAGGAGGAGGCGGAGGGACTGGTTCAGGTGGGAGGTGCTAAGGTGAGAGCCAGGTATGCTTAATGAACTGGAGGCGTGTCCACATAAAAACACAATATTAACACTTTCTGTACACTTTTTTGAAAAAAATCTTCCTCCTAGTATAACCATAATACCTGATGATTATGTTTTGGGGGGGGGGGGGGGGAAATCACGGCAACCCGTCTTTAACAAATTCCATGCCAGAGTTTAATATTATAATGTAGCGATTTATTGTTATTTTTTTATTTTTTTCACCTCGCCACAGACCTCTCTAAATCCCGTATGATCGCGTGTTCAACTGTTCTTAGACACACAGGGTAGTTGTGTGATGGCCCAGAGAAGAAATTTTCAATCGGCGACATTCCGTTTTGCAGTAGTAGCAGTTTCTAAAACCCGTTTCAAACAGCGTTCAGCGCGGAGAAAAACAACACCGAGATAATGGTGATTTAGCAGAAGCTTTAGAACGGCGGCAGATGGGAACGAAAATCTTCGATTGACGTAATTTCCGTATCCGGGTGTGCTACAATGAAATGTGTCACTGCGAGAGAGTGCTACAATGAAATGTGTCACTGCGAGAGAGTGCTACAATGAAATGTGTCACTGCGGGGAAAAAAAGAAAAAAAAAAGACCACTTCACGTAGGCTACGCGATTGGCACACTGCGGCTTTATTTAGGTTTGCGTAGATCTACACGATTGGCATGCAATGTGTTAAGATATTCAGAGGAACAGTGTCCATGTACCTAGCTTCTTCTTTACAGTGAGAGATGATCTGACCTAATTCCCTGTAGATTCTGGAAAAATGCATTCTACAATACTGCCACCAAAATGTGGAATGCCCTGGCAACAGTCATTAAAGGTCCTCATTCCCTATCCACACTGACCACAATTAAAGAAAACGTGGCAAACATGGCTGTCCTCAAATTACAATAGGACTTAGAATTCTATCCTCTACCATCTTGCCCCCAGAGAGTCAAACAACTCACTCCTTCACCGGGCTCCACAGAAAGAGCCCTGTGGGAGTGGCCTCTGCTCCCTGCCCCCACCCATCTTTTTATGTAAATATAAATGTGACTGGGGGATGAGATCTGATTATTTAACCACATCTGGGTGAACATTCAGCTAAAATAGCAGATCTACAAGCTCACGACCGCACACGTTGTGAGCTTGTAGATCGGCTATTTTCGGACCAAGTAGAGAGCCCTGAGGAACCCCGGTGAATGTCCAAGACAAACTAAGAATCAGTGAATCAAAGATCACTACAGCTGACAGTGAGATACTCTACTACTGTTTACATCTGTGAGCAGATAGTTGGAGTTCACAGAGATCAGTGATCTTACTTTGTCTGTGGAGGTCCAGGTTCATTACTGAAGTCAGGAGGGTGTCCTTTAGACCAGTCACTCTTCATAGACACACAGCTGGGTGTTGGAGACTCTGGTCTGTGGTGAACACTTCTGGAATCATATAAATGTTTATACAATTATCATGTGAATGAAAAAGTCACTTTTTTGATTAGATATTCCTAGTAATTTGTTACAGTGTGGCTGAAGGTCAAGCATGACTTCATAAAAACAGAACCACTAAACAGGCCATGAAAATTCAAATGCTGCTGAATTCAAAGTGTAACTCATAAAGATTAAAAGTTGGACTTTTATCCCAGGCTCAACTCTTGAGCCTGGGATATCACATCCTACCATAACAATCCAGTAGAATGAATGGTTAACTATCAAAATGAAATTAGCAGTTAGCAGTTATTAGGTCAGTTTTCTCATTCAATGCCTTAAGCATAAATTAAGATGGACCTCTCATTGTGTCTGCGACTCTGTGCGATTGGGCTCGGTGAGTGGACATGTGCGCGCCCGGCTCGGTTCAGATTTTCGATATATTTTGTTGTGTGCGGTATCGTGCACCAAAAATTGTCGATCTACAAGCTCACAACATGTCATGCTGTGAAGCGTTGTGTGCATGTATATTAGCTATTTCCGGTGCACAACACAGCACCCAATTAAGTAAAATCAAGCTTTACTGGAGATGTGGCGTACGGCATGGATTCTTGCTTCATTCAAGTTCAGGAAAGCCAACTCTCCCTGCCTTCAGGTACATGGCATGGAAAGGGGGGGGGGGTTCTTTCACCATAGTAACTGCTGCATTCATGGTCTGTAGAGAAAGCACTATTTACAGACGGGTAAAAGGGAAGGGACTTAAACCCTCTTTGATGTCTATGCGTGCACATGCCTGGTGTTTATTGTATAGGAGGATTCACATACTGTGTGTGTGGAGGTCCAGATTCATTACTGAAGTTAAGAGGATGTCTTTTAGACGTGTCACTCTTCATAGACACACAGCTGAGTGTTGGAGACTCAAAAAACATTGTTTTAATTAATACGTGATTGAAAACGCCAGTTTATTCAATGTCTTTATTGTAACCATTATTCATGTTATAGTGTTGTGTATATTGTGATGGATTCACATACTTTGTGTGTGGAGGTCCAGGTTCATTACTGAAGTCAATAAGTCTTCCTTTAGATGTGTCACTCTTCATAGACACACAGCTGGGTGTTGGAGACTCTGGTCTGTGGTGAACACTCCTGGAATCATACAAATGTTTATACAGTTATTATTGTGGGCTCGCTGCAGCACTATTGATGTTCTCACTATTTATATATTCTCCTCAAAAGTTTGGCACCTAACTACTCCTATATACTTTCACTTAGAAATTCAATTCAAATTGTAAAATATTCAGCTTACTGTAGACACGTATGCATATAATTTGCAATGGGTTTAGTTAGTGGGGAGAGAGAAGGACAGAGGAGAAATGCCCTGTGTTTTCGTAGAAGTCATTGTGGCCGCATTTTTACACAGATATACAGATATTTATTTTACATCACCAAGATCGCACGGGTCTGCCCTCTGATTTAATCCAAAGATCTGTGTGATGTATACATTTTGAGTTAAGACCATTAATAGCCTGTCAGTCATTGGCTCCAAAGTAACTAAGTACATTTACTCAAGTACTATGCAAGGGCTTACAATGCACAGTACAATTTTGAGGTTTTACTTTCCATTTTTGTTACTTCTACTCCACTACAATTACATATGACAGCTTTAGTTACTTTGCAAATTTTGATTATTAATACAAAACCTACAGTAACCACACAGAGCCGATCTACAATGTGACGCGAGCTTGTAGATCTGCTATTTTCTGAACATTTGAGTACTTTTACTTTGGTACTCAAAGTATATATTTTGATGCTAAAACGTTTGTACATTTCAAGCTCCAAAACTCCACCCCCCCCCCCCCCCCCCCCACACACACACACACACATACCCCATAAACCACCGCCAACCCACCTCCCACACCACTTGACACTTGACCCCCTCTGTCATACTTCGACTATTCGAAAAAAGCTGATCTACAATTTGATGCATTGTGAGCTTGTAGATCTGCTATTTTGTAAAGAGCTTGAGAATCTTTGGAAAATGTGAGTACAGGGGGTGGCAGTGGCTCACGGGTAAAGTGGCCGGTAGAGCGGCCAGATGGCAACCGCGATGTTCACAGTTCGATCCCCGCCTCCCCCAGAGTTAGTGTGGAAGTGTCCTTGAGCAAGACACTGAACCCCTAATTGCTCCTGATGAGCAGGTGTCTTGCATGGTTTCCTCTGCCATCGGTGTATGAATGAGCGTGTAAAGCGCTTTGAATAAATGCACCATTTACCTTTCACTAGGTACTTACATTTTGATGGCAATACTTTTGTACATTTCAAGCTCCAATTTAACACTAATGGTGTGTATTGGTCAACATAAACCCACACGACTCCCACCCACCCCCCAACCCAGTTTTATGAAAACAAGCCCAAAATAAGTGACTAGGTTTACATGAGCACTTTACAAAGTACATTGGCTATTTAAAAATAGCAGATCTACAAGCTTGTAGATCTGCTATTTTCAAAAAGATCTTGAAAATAAATAGTGAAATAATATTTGGAATAAATATATATACTTTTTTAAATTCAGATTGGGGTCTGCAGAGATATACAATAATTTGACATGCACATGTTTGAAAACAATAATAAAATTAAAATAAAATAAATTAACTAAACTTTAAAAAAAAAAAAACGCGATCCGCAACAACCGATAAGCAACTTTACAGGAAATACAAGCCTAAAGTCGCTTATAATAAGCGGACATGACAACCCAAGCATGTAAACCATAGTTAGATGTTAGCAGCAGTGAGTCACAGCGCCACCTAGCCACCTGGCATGCACACTACAGCGTTTTCAGTCACTGTTGCGTTAGGCTGCACTAGCGCTCCTGTTTTCGTGTATAGAGGGGCGGGTGTATAGAGGCGCGGAGAGATTGCGCCTGACCCCATTGGTTCACCGATCTGTCCGTCAACCCCCGCCCCGTTAACACAACATTACGAGCGACGCCCACTGCACTCTGGTTGGTTGGGGAAATGAAACACTTCCTATACCGGGTACACCGACGCGCTCCTCCAGGCTTTTATTTTTTAGCAAAACTAAACAATAAAAGCCTGGAGATCGAGGCTACTGTTGCGTCAATGTCTAAAGGCAGAATAAAAAGAGAGAATGCAACAGCAACAGCTTTGACCTTTTCACTAGAGACCGTTGTCGTGTAAACGTGGCCTCAGTCTGTATAGAGCAGCTTCACCACTGAACATCACATTGTGATTTGTACCACTTCATTCACAAACTGTAACTTATAATCTATAGATAAACATTACAGAGACATACTGTGTGTGTGGAGGTCCAGGTTCTTTAGTCCAGTCACTCTTCACTGTTGGAGACTCTGGTCTGTGGATGTGATGTTTGTCAGGTCCCTCCTCCTCTCTCTCCACACACTCACTCATCTTTAGGTCTTTATTAAACCTGTCAGGGTTACAGTCAATGAAATAGATCAGAAAACAGGAAATACTGCATTTGCCAGCCACACACACACACACACACACACACACACACACACACACACACACACACACACACACACACACACACACACACACAGTCAGTCAGTCAGTCAGTCATGTCCAATATATGCTCCTTCATACAACGGTGTTAAGCCTGGAATATAACAGATTCTCAAGCTCACTGAGAGCTACTACACAACATCAACACAACCACACAACACAACATCAACAAAACACAACTACACAACATCAACACAACACCCACACAACATCAACTACACAGCATCAACTACACAACATAACATTTCAACCACAGAGCCTCCAAACATCCAAAGCTTCAAGGCTTCCTCGTCTCGTCTGAAAGTACTTGGCTGTGCGCCGTAAACAGCCGATCTACAAGTTCACAACGTGTTGCAGGGTGACGTGGTGTGAGCTTGTAGATCTGCTTCCCTCCAAATCAACTCCACACGTTTTAGTTTTGTTCTCCTCCCCTCCTCACAGCTAGGCTAACGGCTAGGCTAACGGCTAGGCTAACCACAACAACACAAAGTAAACAAATCAACACTTTTATCCTTTAATGTGAACATTTACAGCTTTAAGCTCAATGACATACAGGACAATGTATGCAACTATAGATCTATAGAACTATAGCTATAGAACTATAGCTATAAAACTATAGAACTAGAACTATAGAGCTCTGAGGATTATTATGTAATTAATAAAGATATTAAAATAATCAAATGATCTAAACTTAACCTCCATATATTGTCTCATAATGGAGTGGGAGGTTCTACTGTCTCTGAGGCTCATTAATTAATTAAAGACTTATTATGTAATGATTAAACATATTAACCCCTTCACCACACACAGTGTCATGAGACACATCAACATCACACTGACATTCATTAAAGAAACTTTGTCTCGTCTTTACTTTAAGAAGAGGAAATGATACTGACAGACCACACACACACACACACACACACACACACACACACACACACACACACACACACACACACACACACACACACACACACACACACACACACACACACACACAGTATAAATCAATAGAAATACAGCTTGATTTATACTTCATCTTACGACGGTGTCACGCACTGACAATAGCAGATCTACAAGTTCACAACTTGTAGATCTGCTATTTTTTATCATAATATTTCTCTGGTCTCTAAACCACATGAACCTCCCTGTTCTGACACGTTATAATAGCAGATCTACAAGCTCACAATGCATCACAATGTGAGCTTGTAGATCTAACTAAGTATACAGGGTTTAAATCAGGGGTCTTCAACACGGGGTCCGGGACCCCTAGAGGATCCTCAGAGTCACTACAAGGGGGTCAGGGACCCCTAGAGGATCCTCTAGGGGGTCAGAGACACCTAGAGGATCCTCAGAGTCACTACAAGGGGTCAGAGACCCCTAGAGGGTCCTCAGAGTCACTACAAGGGGGTCAGAGATCCCTAGAGGGTCCTCAGAGTCACTACAAGGGGGTCAGGGACCCCTAGAGGGTCCTCAGAGTCACTACAAGGGGGTCAGGGACCCCTAGAGGATCCTCTAGGGGGTCAGAGACCCCTAGAGGATCCTCAGAGTCACTACAAGGGGTCAGAGACCCCTAGAGGATCCTCAGAGTCACTACAAGGGGTCAGGGACCCCTAGAGGGTCCTCAGAGTCACTACAAGGGGGTCAGGGACCCCTAGAGGGTCCTCAGAGTCACTACAAGGGGGTCCACCATATCTTTGTGTGAAAGGACCTTTTATTATTTCACATTAACCATTTGAACCCCAGCATCTGTATTCTGAGGGGAACATCAGCCAGAAAAGAGCAGATCTACAAGCTCACAAGCGTTGTGAGCTTGTATATCTGCTCTTTTTGGCAAAGAGGTTTGACGTAGAGGGAAAAAGAGCAGACCAAGTACAGAGCCTTGGTGAAGTGTACAGTGTATTGAGGCTTTAAGGGTTAAATGATCCAACAGTCTAAAAGAGCAGACCAAGTACAGTGTATTGAGGCTTTAAGGGTCTAAAGGCTCATTCTGTAATTTATTTAAACAACAACAACACAATAATATCTACACACTGTGCACCACACACACACACACACACACACACACACACACACACACACACACACACACACACACACACACACACACACACACACACACACACACACACACACACACACACACACACACACACACGTCTGCCACCTTAACTCCTCCCCCTGTGTTAGCGTCATCAACTTGTGTCAACACAGATGATTCATACTGGCTGTGGGCCGGTGTTGCCGATCTACAAGCTCTCAACGTGTTGCAGAGTGACATGTTGTGAGCTTGTAGATCTGCTCCCCTCCTCTATCCAGTCAATTCAGTGTGAGCTAACGGCTAGGCTAACCACAACAACACAAGCCAACACTTTCACAGCTGTATGCTCCTTCATACCATGGTGTTGAGCCTAGAATATAACAGATCTACAAGCTCACTGAGAGCTTGTACATCTGCTACTACTCAACATCAACACAACATCAACACACAACTACTGTTGTGAGCTTGTAGATCTGCTTCCTTCCAATGCAACTCCACACGTAAAACTAAATTATTAAAACGAATCAAAGTATCAAAACTTCCTTACTTGTAACAGAGTATTTCTACATTACACTATTGATACTTTTACTTAAGTAAAACACTTGAGTACTTTCTCCACCACTGAAAGTAATGAAAGTATGTAAACATACCGTACATATGTCGTCTCATAATGGACTCACTGTTCTGCTGTTGTTGTGAAATGTACTTCCTTCATACACCACTCCCTGACACACACACGCACCTGCATGATGTCATCATCCCCTCCTCCCACACACACCTGAGTACTTTTCCTAAAACACTCCCCTCTGAGAGAGAGAGAGAGAGAGAGAGAGAGAGAGAGAGAGAGAGACACAGACAGACAGACAGACAGACAGACAGACAGACAGACAGAAGGGTGAGGGGTTAGAAGTAGAAAGCAGAAGACAAGACAATATGGAAGAAAAATGTTTCGCAATGAGATGAGTCTTTACATGTTCTCTCACACACACACACACACACACACACACACACACACACACACACACACACACAGTGTTGTGGTGCTGATTCTGGAGGTGGGGGAGCACACCTCTAAAGCTGGTCTCTCTGGTCTCTAAACCACATGAACCTCCCTGTTCTGACACGTTATAATAGCAGATCTACAAGCTCACAATGCATCAGCATGTGAGCTTGTAGATCTAACTAAGTATACAGGGTTTAAATCAGGGGGTCCAGGACCCCTAGAGGGTCCTCAGTCACTACAAGGGGGTCAGGGACCCCTAGAGGGTCCTCAGAGTCACTACAAGGGGGTCAGGGACCCCTAGAGGGTCCTCAGTCACTACAAGGGGGTCAGGGACCCCTAGAGGGTCCTCAGAGTCACTACAAGGGGTTCAGAGACCCCTAGAGGATCCTCAGAGTCACTAAAAGGGGGTCAGGGACCCCTAGAGGGTCCTCAGAGTCACTACAAGGGGGTCAGGGACCCCTAGAGGGTCCTCAGAGTCACTACAAGGGGTTCAGAGACCCTTAGAGGATCCTCAGAGTCACTAGGGGTTCAGAGACCCCTAGAGGATCCTCAGAGTCACTAAAAGGGGGTCAGGGACCCCTAGAGGGTCCTCAGAGTCACTACAAGGGGGTCAGGGACCCCTAGAGGGTCCTCAGAGTCACTACAAGGGGGTCCACCATATCTTTGTGTGAAAGGACCTTTTATTATTTCACATTAACCATTTGAACCCCAGCATCTCTATTCTGAGGGGAACATCAGCCAGAAAAGAGCAGATCTACAAGCTCACAAGCGTTGTGAGCTTGTAGATCTGCTCTTTTCAACAAAGAGGTTTGACGTAAAAGGGATAAAAAGGATAAAAAGAGCAGATCAAGTACAGCGTATTGAGGCTTTAAGGGTTAAATGACCCTACAGTCTAAAAGAGCAGACCAAGTACAGTGAATTGAGGCTTTAAGGGTCTAAAGGCTACAGGATGTTTCATTAAACATTAAAGCCTCATTCTGTAATTTATTTAAACAACAACAACACAATAATATCTACACACTGTGCACAACACACACACACACACACACACACACACACGCACACACACAAGAACTGCATGTAAAACCATCCTACATCCATCCAGGGCAGGGGTCGGCAACCCTAGATGTTTAAAGAGACATTTTGGACCAAAACAAATCATACAAAATATGTCTGGAGCCGCAAACAATATGTAAGCCTTATAATGAAGGCAGCATATGCATATTAGCCATATAAAGTGTATATTAGCCTATACAAATTACTAGTTACTTGCAAATAGTAAATGAGCATTCATTTTAATGTTGTCAAATATTCCACGCAGCAGGATCAGTGTTGCTAGATTCTGTGAGAGAAACAAGTGACGAGGTCTATGAAAACAAGCCCAAAAGAAGCGACCAGTTTCACCACTTGAGCCCTATTAAATCAGCTATTTTCAAAAATAATCTTGAAAGCAAGCCCAAATAAGCAACTACACTTCAGAAACAAGACAAAATAAAAGCAACCAGCAACTGAATATTTACAAGCGACTTTACAGGAAAACAAGCCCAAAGTCGCTTATAGTAATCAGACATGGCAACACTGAGCAGGATCAGCGCACCAGAGGACTTACTTGATAACTTTTCATTGCAAACATTCAGGAAATCCATCTGAAGTGGCAATGAAAGCAAATGCCTCTGTCCACGAACTGTTAAATCCTCTGTTTTCCTCAGCTATCTTTCTTTTTTTGCCTTTAGAATCCATAGCGTAGCAGTGAACCACACACCCACCGGTTTGTTTACATGGCTGGCTGGCGCCGTGCCGAAACGTGTGTCGCAGGCTATGATGTAATTCTTAGTTGACAGAATTGTTGAAACTTAATATTTATTCTACACATTTTTACAACATTGGAAAACGTAAGAATGTTTGTGTCACGTTTGGCCTCATACAGCAACCATAAATTAAAAAATGTATGTTAAAAAAAAGATATATATTAATTATTTCTTATTTCTTTGTAAAAATGTGTAAAGCTTCAGGGAGCCACTAGGGAGGAGCGTTCCCACACGTGTTCACACCGTTCCCCCGCAACGGTTGCTATGGGAACACACACACACACACACACACACACACACACACACACACACACACACACACACACACACACACACACACACACACACACACACACACACACACACACACACACACACAAAAACAATACCCAACCCTAGTGATGAATAACTGTGACTACCTCAACTTGCTATGTGTCTGCATACATGTGTCACATATACACAGTGTGTGTGCGTGTGCTGTCTATGTCTGTACTGTATGAGGCAGCTTTTTATTATTTTACTCAGAGATGAAGTTATCATTAACATGGTGTTTGCAGAAGGGCTGATCATGGGATTCAAATGGGGAAAGTAAATATTTGGATATTGTTCACTGTGCTTACAGCGACAGAGCGTCAGGAAGCCAGATGGAGGAAGACTGACTTCACCCTAAAAGTATCACATTACCAACTTCCCCTGCAGAGGTCACATGATGCATACAGTCAGCTGCAGTCATCAGTGTACAGGGGAAAACCCAGTGGTGACCTGGCCCTGACCAATTTGGCACCATATCCACAAGTTTCTTATGGAAATTATGTAGGAATGTGAATTGAATGACTGACAACAGGAAGTGATGCCCATAATTCCCTCAATGCCCCATGGGACACTGGAAGCTTTGTCCTGGCACCCCGCCAATATTGCAGCGGCAGCCAATTCCAACATCACGGTTGTGTTCCTGTGGTCACACTGAAACAACTTTATGTCTTTGACATAGAGCCAAGTTCTCATATGTGGGTCAAGTTTGGTTGTGGATTCTATCCTTTCATTACTTTATCTTTACTCTTACATTACATTAAATCACATAACATTCATTACATCAGTGGTTCTCAAACTTTTTCATGTGAGGGACCCCCAGATTGATATGTATTCGGTCGCGGACCCCCATCTGAAAATATTTTGTGCCAGGTACCCCCCATACAAGATTTGTGTTGTTAAATGTTTAAAAATGATACGAAACCTTTCAAAAATGTGAGCTGCTGCTAAACTCCCCCCTCTCCCCCCCTCCTCTCACACACCACAGGCACGTAGAAAGAGAAGGAGAGAGAGAGAGAGAGAGAGAGAGAGAGAGAGTGAGAGTGCTGCGCAGAACTACAGCTAAACTTCAAAGCAAGTTAACGATGGCTCGTTGACCCCAATTTGACCACTAGGCAATCAACACTGAACAGCACTAATTAATGGCAGCTGTGATTCTTGTGTCTGTCCGTGCAGCTTAGATATCAAGTAATTCCCTGTAGAGGGACCCCCTCCCTCATGTTTAACTTCAAGTGTGACTTCTAAGTTCTACTTCTCCTCAAAAGGACAACTTTATTATTTCCCATCCTGAATGACAAGACTAATATTATTATTGCATTTGGCAATGTGCAATAACTGCAAGCCAATGTTCAGAGGCATTGTCAGTATTTGTCTTAATTTATTTAATTCATATTTCTTTAGTCGCCAATAATTCAACTGTAAGCTTTTGTTTTGAGACATAATTGTCTTGTATTGCTACAAAATAAATGGTAAAAATGCATTCTACATGCATAAATACAAAAATTATAAAAAATAAAAAATGATTGGATCAGTGATTGCTATCGGCCTGATCGGACCACCTCTATTTATAACCAGTAACATTGACTCAATTACTATGTTCCACGGTATTTTTGTGTTTTAGAATGGTATAACAATTAATTGTATCTATTTCATTATGGAATTTACTTGATTATTAAAACTTAATCTATTTTTGCTTGATAACTGGTAATTTCAGGTTGTTTTTTAATGCCCGCGGAATATTAACGATAAGCCGCGGAATCAAGAATTGCTCTCCGCGGAATCAAGACTTTTTCTCCGCGCTTTCCTGGGGGGACTATTTATTAAAACACCCCACTCTGAGAACCACTGTATTATATTACTTGGACTTCTTTTTCCCCCTCCCCCACTACCATATATGGAGTCAAGTGGTGGGTCATAGCAAATGAAAACACGTAGGATACTGATAACACATGGAGCCATTTTGACACACAAGTGAACAGTCTGGACTACTACATAATGATCATTACAAAGCAAAGGACTATATCTTCTAATTAGGGATGCACAATATTGTTTTTTTGAAACCGATACCGATACCGATAACTTCCTGCTTCTCAAGACCGATACCAATACCGATAACCGATAATACAAATATATATACTTATACTAAAAAATCATAAATATATTTTTTCAAATGTATATGAATCTGTAGTATTAGCACACCTTATGGTAAGAAATACTAGTAGTGGGCAAAGGTGGATTTAACATAGCTTTGACCAATAGAATACATTTAATCATAGAACCTTTTAATCATTATTATTATTTCATTTTGTATTATTTATGAATGTAGAATTTATTTTTACAATTTATTGTGTAGCAGCAATAAAAAACACTGGCTTACAGCTGAATTATTGGCAACTAAACCGGTCAACGGAGCGTTAACACCTATCTGCGCCCCGCTATAGTAATGGTAATGGTAATGGTACTGTAAGTTTGAGCCTGACATCTGAGATTCATGAGGGGGCTGACCAATTGAGCGTGGGGGCGCTGGACCCGAAGCCCCCCCCCTATCGGCGTCCCTGAGTAGACCTGTATGTATGATGATAAGTTATTATTCCAGACAGTAGTCTATCCAAGACGTTTTAACACGTTTGAGATCAGGTCTCAACCAGCTCCTCATGCCGTTTCTCTCACTCTCTCTCTGTAGCGTAGCCTAACAGTGTGTGTGTGTGTGTGTGTGTGTGGGGGGGGGGGGGGGAGGAGGGGCTGTGCTGCTGCTGCTGCTAAAACATGTGCGAGTCTCCACACAACGGTGTCTAACCAAGTTATAATTCTCCAGTACAACGGTGTCTAACCAAGAGTTATACTTCTCCACACAACGGTGTCTAACCAAGAGTTATACTTCTCCACACAACGGTGTCTAACCGAGAGAGTCCATGCAGATCACAGCTGACAAATATTATATATTATCGGAGCTATTATTAATGTTATCGGTTTTATCGGGATGACGTCATAATTCCTGATATCAACTTATCTTATATATCTTACTTATCGTGCACCACTACTTCTAATGTAAGGTAAGAGTTTTTATAATTTTATTATACCAATTATATAACGACAGGAGCAAGGGTTTAAAGCATGTGTACATCAGGCCTTACTGTAGTGACCTGCCATGTGCCATCAACAACCAGCATACAGAAGGTGCAGGGGCCTAAGGCAACCAGAAAGGACAGCAAAACCTCAAGTGAACAGCGACAATTCTGGAGAATATTTGGACCCTGGGCAAACAAATCCCATGGGGCCCGTCTGGGCTCCAGGTGCTTTTCTACTTTGCCTGTTTTTGCTAAGTTGGCAAATTTGCCCGACAGGCCCCTTGTCTAGCTTTGAGTCAGAGCATGTGAGCGGATCGGGATCATTTTTTAACGTGGCGGGGAGCGGGTTTATAAAACGGTAGGAGCAGAACTATGAGTGAGGACCGCCTGCCACTCCAAGCCGCTCACCACATGTTTGAGCATGACCGGTCACACGGTCAGACACAAAGAAATCCTCAATACTGAAACAGAGGCGCAGAGCGCACGTCCCTGATCTCTTCATATTTCATTCAAATGTATCCATCATCCACACAGTTTATACATTCCTTGTGTCCGTTATGTTTATATAGCAACTGGTTTTGGCTGAACCACACCTGCTTTGTGACTGAGTCCCCTCTAGCTCTCTGGAACCTGGTGATTAATCATGAACCCACAGGATTTAATATTGTCCGTCTTAAAAAAGCAGCATCATAGTTGCTGTCCACCTAGGCTCTCTATACTGACGCATTTGTGCCAAAAGACAGTGTTTCAGACACACAGCAAAAACAACCTGTTGTCGTATAGCGGACACGTCAACAGCCTCCTTGGAGCGTGGAACGTGGCATTTACCAGCCGCTCAGCTCCACTAACATGCTCTGCTCTGAGTATATTAAATGACAGAGCATAGTACTCCATCAAAGCATTTTAAACCACACTGGGAGGCAAACTTGAAACACCCTGCATATGGTCACTGACGGGCAGAAACCCCATATCTCCACATAACTGTTTTTCTGTTGTAAATTAATGTCCTACTTCGCCATATGACAGTGTCGCAAAAGAAATGGCTGATCTACAAGCTCACAACGTGAGCTTGTAGATCAGCCACTTTGCACACAAAAGTGCACACAAAGTGTTAAATGCTGCTGCCGTTCCGATGACGCTCCCCAAGGCCACAGACACACCCTGTGTAATGTTGCTGTGCCACTAGCCTCAGACAGAGAGAGGGAGGGAGAGAGAGAGAGAGAGAGAGAGACAGGCAGGCAGGCAAGAATGAAGGCTGTTCTAAAAACTTTGGACTGGTTATGCAATGCAGTTGTTTTGTTTTCTCTCTTAAAGTTTCCAGTTTTCACAACGAATGCAGGGAGACTGTCTTTAGTCTCTAGTTGAGTGAAGCATTTATAGACAGACTTGTGAGTCAAGTTTTCTCTCATCTTGAAGTTTGGCACACAGACTGCTTTGTGTTTGAGGAGATTCCTGAGGTTTTGATTACACACACACACACACACACACACACACACACACACACACACACACACACACACACACACACACACACACACACACACACACACACACACACACACACACACACACACACACACACACACACACCTGACTGATACATCTAGCAGATATTTCCACATATTCTCCTTTCAATATTTCCACATATTCTCCTTTCAACTTGACTAATTCATTTTTGTGGTGGTGAGTCAAACAATATTTCCAACCAAGATCAGCCTCATCTGAGTTCTCTTGCTGATTAACCCATTACAACCCTGTTACCATTACTTATGTGTTGGTAGCTAGCACAGGAGTTGTGTTCATAGTCCCTGCCTTGTTACAAATCAACAAAAGTCAGACAGAAACTAAAAGCTTTTCTTAAATGAATAAGACCCTTTTCAGACCCACTGAAGTCACTGAATCAAACCGAAAAACCCCTGCACTGCATTAGTGAATTGCTAGGCTTTATTCCAGTGTGAGAGACAGTTGTCTGCCAATATCAGCTTACATTATATTATCAATGCATTTGTCAGCTACACATTAAGTACAAAGGAAGTATGCACGGCCACGCCACTGTCTAGAGATATCTATATCATCATGGGAAAAACAACTTTAGAATCACTCTGTTCCATCTAACCTCATTCTCTAATGTCATGTTACTGTTCAGACTGCAGTTACACTTCTCAGTAAAGAAGAGGAAGCAGCTGCTTCCTCTTCAATGTTAAAAACAACATAATGTCTTAACTACAGTTTTACAGGATTAATTCATGATTCAGTTTTACATGACTAATCCCCCCCACTGCCCCCCCTCTGGACTAGTTTTTTTCAAGGACTGTTGTCCTCAAAGAACCTTGTTTACCTTGAGACAGTGTGTGTTGTGTGCACAGAAGCATGCGTTCCTGAAGCAGCTTTGCCAAATATTGCGTGAGAAATAAGCAACTAGGTCTATGAAAACAAGCCCAACAGAAGTATGAAAATAGCCGATCTACAAGCTCAGACCAGAGGTCTTCAACATGTCCGCACACCGACAAACGTGTCCACGGCAAGACTTGTCCATGTCCGTGACCCATTTTATTTTATTTCTTTAGAAAAAAATAAAAATATAGTTTATATATTTTGTTCATGATAGTGTAAAAACATACTAAATATTCACAATCTAATCTTTCAATAATTCAAATTGGTTTGAACAATTTGGTGAATAATAAAGTGTCGGATGACATGCTCATTAACATGTTGCAGGAGATGTGTGGTATTGTACATGGTAAACGGTACATGATTGCATCAAGTGAGGACAAGACAGCTATAAGTAATGTTTGATAATAGTTATATACCTTAATTCCCTGAACATAGCACAATGTGTGTTTAATCCTTTGTTGGAGAAACCTCTTATTTTGTAAGACAATAGATTCATATGGGGTGTGGTCAGACAATTAAACTGTAGGAAAAGATCAAAAACACATCTGTTCAGAAGGATCCATTTGCTACAAAAGCAAAGGAGGGCAGAACTGGAATAAGTAAAGCTTGTTGAAAAATATTTTCACCGTTGAGAGAAAGTGTTTCAAAGTGTCCAAAAATAACAATATATAACTATAATAACACTTCACAATCATAATCAGTGTAAACCCTTGATCCACAGCCTGGGTCCACAATCACCATCAGACCTCCAGCTTATACATGGTCTCACCTCTGATTAAAGTTAGGAGCCCTTGAATGAAAGTAGTTGTGACACTGCATTCCTTTAAATCCTGTCATGCCCTTCATCAGTATCTAATCACTCATCATGTAGTTAGTGTGGTTGCCCTAACAGTGCAACCAGACTATAGTACTCTTCCCACTTTATTAATCTTTCTAGATAAACATTATTTTGTCCCGCTACTCCTCCCACAGTTTATTTTTCCCAATTTAGTGCCATATGTCAAAATGACCGGCCTCACCGGGAATCGTGTGCTATCATTTTGCTAAGAGATTGGTAACATAGTTTAATTGATATTGATTTATTAGTGCATTAAATTTCCCCATCCACTTTAATGGGAAAATGAAAAAACTCACATTCAAGTATTTTTTTTCTCAGAAACCGTAAGAGCTAGAGTTACAACACTTGGAGGGGAGGTTCATAATTTAGTCCAAAATTATTGAAAAAATAATTACACCAGTCGGCCTCATGGTGGCGCCATAACAGCCCACTTTACGTTTTAGCCTATAACTCTTGAACCGTAGAAGGTAGAATAAAAATTCAAAAAAAAAAAATTTCCCCTGGATTCCTTGGGTCATAACGCAACTCCACATATAGGCCACGCCCATTTGCGTCAGGATAGATTTACCGCCATTTTGAATTTTCTTCAAAACACACTTTTTGCACCTTTTCCTACAGATTTTTTCCAAATCTCACAAAAATCGGTACACGTGATCTATGGACCCATGCGATAAACCTATCCAAACGGCATTTTGATAGTCCTCACCGTTCGTCCGTAATTGGCTTCCAAAGTTAGTGGGAGGGGCCCGTTTTACAAAGAATGCCAAAAATCACGAACGAAACGTCCAATCGAGATCCCAGATTTGAATCACATGTCGAGGGTGGTTTACTAACGAATCCCCAAATTTCCACTTTGATCCATAGGGGGCGCCACAAATGCTCAAAATGTAACCGTTTGATGCAAAAACCTTAAGTTGGGGGGATCAATCCTCTCAACATAATAATAAGTGATCTCAGGAGTGACGTGACAATGTAATTGGCGCAGCCTCCGACGGTATTCCTCCCAGCGTATTCCTCGAGTCCCGACCGGCGTCGGTGCAACCACACTTTGCAATTGCCCTGAATTGCGACGCGTCTAGTTGTATGATGTTTTTGATTCTGACCTTTCTTTTTCCATTGTTCCACATCTTATATCACAACTAAGCAAGGTCTAAGACTTTCTCATCATGATAGAAGATTTCTCATCAAGATGGAAAGAAACCACAACTATCGAAGCTACCATACCAATCCTAAAAATAGTTTTGGATTGGTAAGGTAGAACTGGTAGAACTTGATCATGCCATATTTAATGCCTGTCTTAGCCTTTTGACAGTCTTAAGGTTTTCTTCAGAACTAGGTAACCTCTTTAACCCTGGCATCCCCATGTTGGGCATGTCATTATAGGCTATGTAAATACATAAATAATTAATTAG
Source organism: Gymnoscopelus braueri (assembly GCF_963280865.1). Taxonomy (NCBI): domain Eukaryota; kingdom Metazoa; phylum Chordata; class Actinopteri; order Myctophiformes; family Myctophidae; genus Gymnoscopelus; species Gymnoscopelus braueri. Next base: position 49,118,177 of record NC_137620.1, on the reverse strand, counting down.
AAACATTCCTAAAATGTTTCGAAAATACCAGATCAACAATCTCTCAACATGTCATGATGTAATGTGTTGTGAGCTTTTTTTTTCTTTTTTTCCTTCTTTATTTACCCAGGGTAGTAGCTGAGCACAAGTGCTCATTTTCAGCAACGCCCTGCACATAGAAACACACAGACAGACAGACAGACAGACACATTAAAGGTATCATGACATTCATTTTCACTTTTTTATTTGGGGTTTTATGACCTCAATTACACCCAAAAAACCTGAACTTAAAACATTCAGTGGATTTTCTGTGGTCTGGGGTTTTCTGAATAATTAGGCTGAAAAGTAATCTGAGCTTGGCCCTTCGACAGTGAGGTCACTGTCGAATAATCCCGCCCACTCTCCTCCTCGCCCCTCCCCTCCCCTATCCTTTCCTTTGGGGGGGGCGGAGCAGAGGCGATGATTGACAGGCAAAATCCCTCACCAGCGACACCCGCAGGCAAAGATTTATTTTTTCATTGCAGTTGAAAAGGCTTTAGAAATGTGAGAGAAAAACACCTGCCATTGATCACTGGAATGGAATTTTCACTTAAAACTTTTTGTACACTTTTGAAGGACCAGGACAAAGACTTTGAATGTGGTGTAAAAGTGAATGTCATTAAACCTTTAAAACCTGCACATAGAAACACACAGACAGACAGACAGACACATTAAAACCTGCACATAGAAACACACAGACAGACAGACAGACACATTAAAACCTGCACATAGAAACACACAGACAGACAGACACATTAAAACCTGGGAGCTGACTAGTACAACCACTAAGCAGCTCCACTGGAGCAGTTGGGGTTCAGTGTCTTGCTCAAGGGCACTTCAGCGGTGTTGGGGAAGTGGTGACCATTCACTTCCCCACCCAGATTTTTCCTGCCAGTCCGGGGATTCGAACCGGCAACCTTCCGGCAACGAGGGCGCTCCTCTAACCTTTAGGCCACCACTGCCCCTGCTTGTATATCGGCTTTTTAAAACGACGGCTTATATTTATTTGTGGCTTGGTGGTTAATGCAGATATACTATTATTGTAAAATGTGTAGCACATTGGCATAGACAATATGGCACATTGGGAGCTCATTACGTATTTCTGGTTACAAAAAAATATGAACTAGAAAAAGTGCTCCTCGTAGCACAGGTCTCCGCCAGGTCAGGTAGGTTATTGTGGCCTCCTGGTGGCGCTATAATAGGCCAATGTTTAAAGGGTACCATTTGTTCTTAGGCCTTGCACGGCAATCGGACACTGCATTCATGGTTTGAGGCATTTTGTGCAAATTTTTTTTGTGCTAAATTAGAGCTGCTGGTGGCGCTATAATAGGCCAATGTTAAAAGGGTGGCATTTGTTCCTCAACATAGTGTGAATGTGCGTGCAAAGTTTGACCGCAATCGGACAGTGCGTTCATGATTTGCGGAATTTTGTTCAAAACAAGCCACTACTGCAAACTTTAGATGTCAATCTTAGCCAATGAGGATAGAAAATCAAACACATCCGTCTTGATCACATGACTATGGAGATCATGTGTACCGATTTGCGTGAAATTTGGATAAAATCGGAAGGAGTAATATAAAGAAATGTGTTTTACAGAAGTCGGCCTCCTGGTGGCGCTATAAAAGGCAGATGTTCCCATCTGCCTTTTATAGCGCCACCAGGAGGCCAAATGCAGGGCAAAGGTTTTTCCTTGACCTCTAGGGAGTGCGCATACAAAGTTTTACACAGATCGGTGCAGTTATAGGTAAAAACATGAATCGGCCTGTTATAGCGCCACCATGAGGCTGATTTGAAAATTTTCAAGTGGCATTTCTTCCTCGGCATAGTGGAAATATGCGTGCAAAATTTCACCGAAATTGCATGCTGTGTTTATGATTTGAGGCATTTTGTTGAAAATGGAGCACTCCTGCAAACTTTGGAAGCCATTTTTTGCCAATGAGGATGAAATATGAAAAATCTGAAAGACAAGTTTTGTTTAATGACTATAGAGATACTGTGTACCGGTTTGCGAGATTTTTGGACAAAATCTGTAGGAGTACTGTGAAAAAATATGTTTTGCACAAATCGGCCTCCTGGTGGCGCTATAAAAGGCCCATGTGAAAAATGTGGTGCAGAAGTTCGGAATTGGCATCCAGGGAGTGTGTGTGCACAGTTTCGCTGCGATCAAGCCAACGGTGGCAGAGATTAGCTGGTGACAGACGGACACACGGACACACACACGGACACACGGACGGACGGACGGACGGAGGGTAAAACATACTCTCTCGCCATGCCTTTCGGCCTGGCGGAGACAATAACTTATTTTGTATGTCTGTGGCAAAAATAAAATATCGATGAAAATGTCCATCACAAGCTGGCATGGCGATGACCCCTGCTCAGGGTAGAGGACAGAGTACAGCAACTTGCAATGGACCTGGTCTACAAGATACACCACACCACAAAGACACCCATGTACCTGTCAAACTACTTCTAAAATGTCAATGCCGTTCACAATCAATCACAACACCAGGTTTGGCTCTAACATGGGATTAAATGTGTTCTACTGCTATGCCACAAAAATGTGGAATGCCCTACCAACAGTTATAAAAACATGTGAATCCTTACTCTCCTTCATAACCGCTGTAAAAGAGCACTTACAGGTGGCTGCAATATATATGATGTCTTTGCATAGTATTGTATATTTGTCTGTCATTAAATGTTTCTATGAATTGAGTACAAAGGACCCCGATGGAAACAAGCCACATAGTGCTTTTTGGGGTTTAAAATCCTCTTAACAGACCTTGTATTGAACTGTACTTTGCAAACTATTAATAAAGTATTCAATCAATCAAACAATCGATCAAAACCTGGTCGCTTGTTTCTCCTCTGCCAGTGTGGAAAGAAATGAGTCGAAATGACTCCTGCGGAATGACATAAAATGACATCATACCACCATAGAGTTAAAAATAAGTGCAGGCCCTACCACATTTACCCATACCACAATTATTCACTATGGCTTGTTTCCATTGGGGTTCTTGTGTATTCAATTCATAGAAACATTTAAAGACAAACAATAATATACAATGCAACATGTACAGTAAACAGTTGAGGGGGGGGGGTCATTTACGGTGATAAACAGAGAGAGAGAGATAGAGATAGATAGAGAGAGAGAGAGAGAGAGAGAGAGAGAGAGAGAGAGAGAGAGAGAGAGAGGAGGAGTGGGGGGGAGAGAGAGAGAGAGGGGAAGAGTGGGGGGGAGAGAGAGACAGAGAGAGAGAGAGAGAGAGAGCGAGAGAGCGAGAGAGCGAGAGAGAGAGAGAGAGAGAGAGAGAGAGAGAGAGAGAGAGAGAGAGGAGTGGGGGGGGAGAGAGAGGGGAAGAGTGGGGGGGAGAGAGAGACAGAGAGAGAGAGAGATAGAGAGAGAGAGAGAGAGAGAGAGAGGGGGGGGAGGAGTGGGGGGTGAGAGAGAGAGAGGGGAAGAGTGGGGGGGAGAGAGAGAGAGAGAGAGAGAGAGAGAGAGAGAGAGAGAGAGAGAGAGAGAGAGAGAGCGAGAGAGAGAGAAAGAGAGAGAGAGAGATCAAACGAGTGCCAAAACGGTCGCCCCAAAACACAGTCGCCCCGGGGTAATTCCGGCGGTCTTCGTCTGGTATTCCTAAACGTAACGTCAGTAAACTATGCCTAAACCTAACCTTATTCCTAACCTTAACCTCAGTAAGACTATGCCTATTCTAATCCTAACCTTATTTCTATTCTAAGTAACCCTATCCTCAGTAAAACAAATACAAGAACAGCTGGTCTGCGAAAACAAGTGGGGGCGAGTGTGTTTTGGGGCGAGGCTTCCGGTTATGCTCAAACCTGTGGTGCGCGCCCCGGCTGTCTCAGAGTTTATGCTCCTACACACCTTTCCATAAACACGCTCGCCGCTCCGTTAAAAACCGTCTCGCTCGGCTAAATAATTCACGTATATGTGAACATGTATGTTCTGGTCCGCCTTGCCTTCTACATGTTGGCGGTGACGTCATATAACAACCACAAAAAGAACGGGTAGGCTATAAGATCGAGGAAGACTCGGGTTGGATTAGAGAAACACAAACAGTTTCTGTGTGAACCAAGTGGTTCTAGAACTTCTAGTAGGCTATTAAACAAACAACAACACTTACTTAGCCTACTAAGTTTTGGTCCCTCTGTTTTGTTGTGTCATCTGAATATTGTTGTAGATGTTAAGTTATTATGGTGAATGTGTTTGTCTCAAAGTCTCAAAATGGTTGGTTCCTGCATCTGCTGCGCACTTTTCCCTTGTTCTATCTGTGTCATAGTAGACCCGCCTCTACAGCCTACAGTGGTTTCAACTGTATGCATAAATAGAGTGAAACAAGTCCAGGCTTTTCCAGTGCTTTCCTAATGACTCAGTAAGTAAGTTATGAATATAAACAACAGATTATCAGTCTCCACACCCCATGAGAACAACACTACTTTGTCTTTTTTATATTCATTAATTCAGTAGTAGTATATTATATGAATGAATATACATACGAGTGAATAATTCACTGATGATAGAATGTAGGCTACATATAGCCTATTCATTCACTGGTGACTGTGGTATAATAATTAATATTCACTGTACATTATATGTATTGTTGATGCCACTGTAGGCTATTGGCTATTCAGTCATTCAGAGATCCAGACAGAGCAGATCATGTGGTACCAGCAGCAGCTCAGTATTATTTATCTTTATTCTTGTTTATTTTGGCTTGGTTCTCTTATGCCATGTTTAATGACTCACTGCTGCTGTTATGATTGACACCTGAGCTGCGTTCACACTGGTTTAATAATGTTTAGCTTTAAACACACACACACACACACACACACACACACACACACACACACACACACACACACACACACACACACACACACACACACACCAAACAGTCAGTGCAGTTCTGTGTTTAATACCCCTGTAGTTCTCCCTACATGTAGTAGTCCTACACAACTATAATATAAAGTGCTAAACGGGTGTTAGCAGTCCCTCCAGGACGCTTGTGTTCCATAATATTCAGAGTGTTTAATAAAGAAGTGTTTTATAATCCAGTGACTGACAGTCTGTGAATGTAATGTTTAAGTTACTGTTTCTCCTCTTTCCACCGAGTCTGATTCAGCTGCTGCCATTCAACCGCAGAAAGACTACAGTGTCAGGATACTGTACATACATGTAGGCGATGGTTCCATTATATACACATTACAACCATTGTTTCATCTCGGTGATACTAAAAGTTGTAGCGCTGTGTGTGCAGTGTGTAGCCCAGTGGTGGAAAAAGTACTCAAATTCTTTACTTAAGACTTAACTTAAAAGTACCAATACTGCAATATAAAAATACTTTGTTACAAGTAAAAGTCCAGAATAAAATAAATACTTGAGTAAAAGTACAAAAGTATTGGCATCAAAATGTACTTAAAGTACCAAAAGTAAAAGTACTAAATATTTGAAAATAGCCGATCTACAAGCTCACAACGCGTCGCGATGCGACGCGTTGTGAGCTTGTAGATCTGCTATTTTCAATTAGCATAGGTTTAAAATAGGTTTAAAGTAGTTAATGTATGTTTCATTATATCATAATTTATATCTGAAAAGTAACTAGTAACTAAAGTTTTCAAATAATTGTAGTGGAGTAAAAGTACAATATTTGCCTCTGAGATGTAGTGGAGTAGAAGTAAAAGTATTGGAAATTGGAAATACTCAAGTAAAGTACAAATATCTCAAAATTGTACTTAAGTACAGTACTTAAGTAAATGTACTTAGTTACTTTCCACCACTGCCTAGTACTCACCCAATACTTAATGACTGTAAACTGGGGTCAGCTCTGGACATCTATAGTTTCATAATCCATCTGAAAGTTATGGCAGAAAACGCCTGTTTAGTAAAAAATATATCCACTTTCCCAAGAGCTTCTTCACGAGGATATTCTCTCCCTCTTCCTCCAGCGTTGAGCTCAATGAGCAGCTTTTACAGCTGGAGCGTTACGGTCGGGTCTCTCTGCGAGATGTGTTCCGCTAGCAACAATAACTCAACAAGACTTCCGGTGGACCATCTCTTCAGAATAAGAGCATCTTCTAGAGTAAACGGAAGCCATTGAAAACCATTGAAAAACGGTTCATTTGCACATTAAAACTATAAAATTGAGCATTTAAACGAAGCTATACAACACACATTATATTTCTGTGTAACAAAAACGGTTTTAATAACATTAATAATGTATCTAAATGGATAAATATTGTTCACTGGAGTGCATAGCGCCAAAGCGTTTTTAAATAGCAATAACTGCTATTAAAGATGTAAAGTGATGCTATATTATTAACTCATTTTGCTGGGGACCCCCTGGAACCCCTTCAAGGACCTCTGGGTGTCCCCGAACCCCACAATAAGAACATAATGTAGCTCAATGCAGTCAGAAGTATTGCAGGCTTGGATGTTTATTGTCAAAATAAAGAGGTGGTTTAAAAGTTCACTGTATTCAAGTGTTTTTTTTTTCTTTACTTTTTTTTTTTACATCTTCATGACACAAAGAGCCGTCTCCTGTCCAGCGTCCACTATTGTCTGAAAATGGCACTTTTCTGACCTCTGACCTCACTGGACGGCCAGCCACACTTTATTTTACAACTGTCCGGCTTAGCTGAGAGTGTGGTGTGGTAGAGGAGGTCTCCCTGAACGTGTGCATGTGTCACAAGTGAGTACTTTTCCTCTTCTATACCTCTTCTATAATAACTTTTTTTGCCACATGATGCTGCACCGAGATGCCACCCTGTGGTCCAGTTGGGTAACTGCACTTCAGTAGAACAGTAGAATAGAATCAGGTTTATTGTCACATCACAGGTTTACAAGGTAAAAAAGTGGGTGAAATTCGTTTTCGTACATCAAAAAGTTATTTCCATAGAAAGAAGAGGGGGGAGGAAGAAGGGGGGGGGGGGGCGGGGGGCAAGTGGGAAGGAGATCAATCAAGAGAACAACAAAAAGGCCAAACAAGTTATCTACATATTTACACTAGTACCTGAGATTTAAAAATATGACGAAGGTGCCTGAGCATAGCAGCAATGTGTATACTGTGCATGATATACTTATGGACGTTAAGGTGCTTATAGAGAAAAAAAAGAAAAAAGCACAATAAAAGACAAAAAAAGTCAGTGCGTTATACATGGGATTAAGGTGCAAAAAGTCAGTGTGTGTCGACCGCATAATCCACATAAAGTGGACTGACCCTGGTATAATCCGCAAGTAGTTCCATGAGATATTTATGTTTGCTTACATCACTATTTATCAATTTAAAAACAAAAAATTCTGTTAATCACATTAACTCTGGCATCCCTATGTTGGTCCACATTAGTAATAAATGTTGACCAACATTTGTTTTGTCCCAAAATAAAATTAAACTAACTGATCTGTTACAGTGCACCGCATTGCAACACGCTGTGAGCTTTTAGATCTGCTATTTTTTGCTATTAGTCATACAAAGATTAAAGAAATATATAGGTCTTGAGTGGTAGAGAAAAAGGCCTCTGTTTTTTGTTTTCTTTTACAAATGTAACCCTGAACATTTATGAATGAGAATAATTAATTCTAAGAATTAATTAATGAATCATATTTAAACCTATTTAAATCTCTTATGTTACATAACTGACAGAAAGTGTTGAGAGCAAAGCTCAGAAAAGACATTCACTATTATTCAGACAGTTGAGTGCTAAGTGCATCAATAACGTATTCTGATCTGCCTTTAACAATGCATTGAAATTACTGTTATAATAAACACCTGTTCTTACCCTCTGCTTTGGATTTGACCAACAATAAGTGGAAGGAGAAGGGCCTTGTCTCTTTCAGTGATCTAGTGATGGTTTATTTATCTCCTTGGGAGATCTCTCTACTAAACTGGATATGCAAAACCATTTTTCAACTACGCAACTTTGCAAGTACCCATTTTATACCCTTCCCTAGTTTACCAGAGAAAACCCTATTAGAGACCATAATGTCTGGATCAGATTCCCTGTTTAACATTTCATCAATTTACAGTGCTCTTACCTCCTTTAGGACAACTTCTCTCTCTGGGTTGAGGGGTACATGGGGGGGGGGGGACTTGGAACCGAGCTGAGCGAGGAATATTGGGCCGACGTACTGTCTAGGATTAACTCCTCCTGTGCCTGCGCTCGTATGTGCCTTATTCAGCTGAAAGTGGTTCATAGGATCCATTACACTAGGGCCAAGCTCAGTAGATTATTTCCAGAAACAAATGACTCTTGTCTCAGGTGCTCTCTCATCTGTAATGTGTTTTATTTTTTCATCTTTATTTGCAAACCTATTCTGTGAAGCACAACGTGCTGTATACATATTACATAAACCTATATTTGCTATATAAAAAACATTTGAAGAATACATAAAAAATACTATTAAACATTGTGACCATTATCATTTTGTATACTAATAGTTTGTGAAGTCGGACTATGATAGACCTATAGTTCACCGCTTATGGGTGATCTATTTAGCTAGGCCTAGGCATATTTGTGGAATAACTGCATGCCACAATCACTGGAGATAGGCACGAACAGGAATATCTATCAATGAGTGCATCTTTTTCACTGCTGAGTTGTGGATTCGTTTCTGTCAGATTATTTCATGGACTATGGATTCTGAATCTATGAACTTGTGGAGTGGAGACGTATGGATACATGCGTGTAGCCTACAGTAAGTAGCCTACAATAATGAGCGTCACGGAGACGTCACTTGAAATACAAAACTGGTCATTGATCTAGGTAGGTATGTAGATAGATAGATAGATAGGTAGATAGGGCTGTCTGATAGTATAATATATAGGCCTAGTTCCTATAATAGCTGAGTTAAATCATTCACTGTCTGTCTGTATAATAATAATAATAATAATAATAATAATAATAATAATAATAATAAATACAAATAAAGACAGCTGGAATTGAACTCAAGATGTGATTCAATAAGTTATGACACCTGAGGGGTCGTTATACAAGCACACATCATTAAGAGTTATTATTATGGGGGGGGGGGTTCAACTTTCAGTATTCATTTCTACTCCACTACATCTCAGAGGCAAATATTATACTTTTTACTCCACTACAATTATTTGAAATCTTTATTTACTAGTTACTTTGCATTTATAGATTATTATATTAAACCATACATTAACCACTTAATGTATTAACCACTTACTTTATATATAGGCTATTTGAAAATAGCAGATCTACAAGCTCACATCGCTTCACATTGATGCATTGTGAGCTTGTAGATCAGCAATTTTTTTTATATTTTAATACTTTCACTTTTGATACTTTAAGTATAGATATGATGTCAATACTTTTGTACTTTTACTCAAGTAATTTTTTTTACACAGGCCTTTTACTTGTAACAGAGTATTTTTATATTGTGGTATTGCTACTTTTAGTGAAATATCTAATAAATTCCTAATTCTGTTTAGAACCATACACATTTCGAATCAGGTCATATAAAACCTATTTCTAAGTTAGAAAAAAGACCGTTTTCCGAATTTAATTTATCAAATATAAATCTAAAATTAAAAGGGCCGAAAAATACACCCCCAGGTCAGCGCCACAGATAGCCCCTAATCACTAAAGAGAGACAGGTCAGCGCCATAGACAGTTCCTCATCACTAGACAGACAGGTCAACGCCAAAAGTAGGTCAGCGCCACAGACAGCTCCTCGTCACCACAGACAGACAGGTCCGCGCGTAAAAAACGGATTAACTTGATGACATGCCATTGGGATGTCATCAAGTTGAACTGTTTTTTACCTGATGCCAATAAATGATTCAGTTAGCCAAGGCCAATGAGTTTGAGGCAATGGCGCAAAGTATTGGAAGCAGGTGTTAATCAATCAGTATACGTCTATAAAATAGAGTCCCACCTGAGATAGATTCTCTCTCTTCATCATCATCATGGCTTACATTCAGGTCGCCAATAGTAGGGGAGGGAAAGCCCTCATTATAGATGATTTCCGTTATCTCCGCAATAAGGCAACAGCGGAAAAAAATTACTGGCGTTGCGCCCGCCCTGGGTGCAACGTTTACATGCACACACGGTGGCTGGATGTGGAGGCGGAAGATCCAGCCATCGTGGTGCTGAAGCCACCAGGTGACCATGGCCACGAGGCGGAGGAGGACCTGGTCGCCACCACGGCTTTAATTCAGCAGATGCTGCAGCAGGTGGCGGCCGACCCTACGATCCCCGTCAAGCGGGTCTATGACCAAATAGTGGCCCGAACTGCCGAAGTTGGGCATCTGCCCCCCTTCAACGCCGTGAAATCCCGCTTGGAGAGACTGCGGGCCAACCTCTTCCCCCCCATCCCCCACACCGTAGACGAGGTCGAAGTGGAGGGCCAGTGGGCCCACACCTGGCAAGGGGACGGCTTTCTGTCCAAGCACAACCAGCAGCACGGGTTCCTCGTGTTTGGGACAGAGGCTAACGTCCTCAAACTGAGCCAGTGTGACCAGGTTAGAACCCCTCTCCCATAAAACGTCCTGTCAGTCAAATGAAATGTAGCCTATAATTTCAATATGAAATATTATAAATGCTTGATCAAGCTAAGTGCTGGGGCAGAATATTTTTCATAAGGGTTTCCCCAACAATTTGATACAAGTCTAATTTATATCAGTATGAATAAAATGAAATTTGAATTTTGTTATAGATCTATGTGGACGGCACCTTCCGATCCTGTCCAGGCCCGTTCTACCAGTTTGTCACCATCCACGGCCGGTACATGGAAAGGGTGGTGCCATTCATCATGGTGCTCATGAGCGGGAAGACGGAGGAGATGTATCGCGCTCTCCTCCGTCATGTGAAGAGGAGGGTCGAGCGCCTCACAGGACAACGGTAAGTCACACAAAAGTATTGGCATCAAAATGTACTTAAAGTGCCAAAAGTACTCATTTGGGCATAATGCCCCATTTCACAAGTTAAAAATGTATTAAAATATTTAGGAAATAGGCCTAGCAGATCTACAAGCTCACAATGCCTAGCATTACGACGCATTGTGAGCTTGTAGATCGACTATTTTCAAATGGCTGAAATGTATAGGGCTGACGTGGTTCATTTTGTAGTAAAAAGTACAATATTCGCCTCTGAGATGTGGTAGAGTAGGAGAAAAACTATACATGTTTAGGTATTTTTACTTTACTGGAGTATTTAGAATTTTCTGTACTTTTACTTCTACTCCACTACATCTCAGAGGCAAATATTGTACTTTTACTCCACTACAATTATTTGAAAACTTTAGTTACTAGTTACTTTGTAGATTTTGATTATTATTCAAAAAAACATACATTAACCACTTCAGCGCATATACATTTCGACCTTTTGAAAACAGCCGATCTACAAGCTCACAATGCGTCTCGATGCCATGCATTGTGAGCTTGTAGATCTGCTATTTTCAAAAGATTTTCATACGTTTGAAAAGTTCTGTAATGGGACATTCTGCATAACTTTAAGTACGTTTGGTACTTTAAGCAATTTTGTATCCAAAACTTTTGTACTTTTAATCAAGTGCATTTAGAATTCCTGACTTTTACTGGAGTACTTTTTCCACCACTTAGAAAACTAGATTTTTAAATGTCATTTAAACGCACAAAGTCATGCTGTTAAATGCTGCAATATAGACTTCAGCACCATGGACAGTGGCTGCTGTGTGTGTGTGTGTGTGTGTGTGTGTGTGTGTGTGTGTGTGTGTGTGTGTGTGTGTGTGTGTGTGTGTGTGTGTGTGTGTGTGTGTGTGTGTGTGTGTGTGTGTGTGTGGACGCTCACTGTATCTCACTGAACCTGGCTTTTTAACATTTTGTGGAAACTAGAATAATCATGTTTTCCCTCTCTTATCTCTCCCATCTATCTGTCTGTCCATGCGTCCGTCCGTCCGTCCGTCCGTCCATCCGTCCGTCTGTCCGTCCATCCATCCATCCATTCATACATGTACAAGATGGAGCCCTGACAAAGTCCTGATGGACTTTGACATGGCGCCTTCCGGGTTGAGCTGCCACAAACCCGCATTACTGGATGCTATTTCCACTTCTGTCAGAGTTTGTGGCGTAAAATACAGCACCTTGGTCTGGCAGGTCAGTGAATGTGTATTAACAGAACACAACAAAAAGTTATTATGTGTGTTTTTTTCACAGGTTGAAGAAGAAATTATTTCAATTTAGAGGTGTTGTAGGTTATGTCTAGCATGGTTGTGAGTAAAATCTGGATAATAATAATAACAGCCAACATCTTGCCTGGCTATCCTAAAGCCCAGTTGACAGGAAAGATTTCTAATACTGATTGCAAATCTGACTTATTGGAATTTGATAATAATAATAATAACATTTTTTTCTTCACTCAACTTTTTACAGGTCCATATCGGCGGGATAGGCACCTGAAACAGTGGGTCAGGAAAGCCATGGCTACAGGCTACCTCCCTGTTGCCGTCCTGAGGCAGAATTTCAGGCTCTTTTCCATGACCAGACAGACCCACCGGCTGGTTCGTCGCTACCCCGCAGTAGGTGACTTCCTAGCCTACATGGAAGCCACCTACGTGGGGGAGCAAGCGCTATTCCCGCGGGAAGTATGGAGCGTCTATCACCGTCGCTCCGATAACCGCAGCAACAACGCAGTGGAGGGTAAGAACTTTAGAAGAAGATTTATTAACTTTATTATTATTATTAATATTATTATTAATATTATTATTACATTTATTATTATCATTATTATTCATTTCTCTTTCCAAATCTGTTCTATTTGCTTCAATATCACTGAGCAATGTGGGAATGAAATGTCAATGTGCCATGTGTGCATGTAGCCTAGTTCTTATAAATCTATGATTATTTCAGGTTTCCATCACAGATGGAACGCACGGGTGGGCAGGTGCCACCCCAACATTTGGATTTTCATCCGCGTTTTGAAGGATGAACAAAAGCTTGTGGAGACGGTGTGCGCCATAGCAGAACGAGGGTCTCCACCACCGGCCCAACGGAGGAAATGGCGACAGCTTGAGGAGAGGTTTGAGAGTTTCTTTATACTAACAATAATTAAATGATAAAAGGCTGTAGGCATGGGGTCCAGGGAGCAGGTGGAGGCTTTGGCCTAAGCTTAGCTTGGTCATTTGAGGAGCATCCAGGGGAGAAGGAGTAGGGAGGGTGGGACGATCTGAGGCTGAGATGCAGAGGACTGGAGTTGGCTACTAGTTATTATAGAACTTATTGTGCACAACAAAAATGTGTTCACCTGCTAACATTAATTATTACTATATTAATTCATTAATAATATGAATTAACTAAGGGATTTCTCCAACAGGCTTCAGAGGCTCAAGCGCCACTACCGGAGAGGAAGGAGGACCCTGGAGCAGTACTGGGACGCAGCCCAACACAGCATCCACAACTTTGTGTAGCAAAATAATCTTCACAATAAATGCTATAAACAGCATATACCAAAGTAAATTGTTTGTTGTTCTTTAACTATTTAGAATTAAAACATTAGATTATGTGAAAATAATTTGAAATATATATATATATATATATATATATATATATTCATATGATATACTATATTTAATTGATACATTTTGTTTTGCGGTTTTCAAAAATAGTTTTTCACAGAATCAAATGTGTTATGGTCATGATTCACCAGTAGCCATGATGGCTTGATTCTACGCTTAAAATAATTGATATCAATATTTTTGGATAATGGAAAAATTAATGGCCTTTTTTGGAGTGGAAATACTACATAGTTTCTGTTGGTTTCGTGATGGAAAAAAGGGGTTTGGACTTTATCACTTAATCACTCTTCACCAAAGTAATTTTGAGGTATTTTTTACTTTACTGGAGTATTTCCAATTTTCAGTAGTTCTACTTCTACTTCTACATCTCAGAGACAAATATTATATTGTAGTTCACTACAATTATTTGACAACTTTAGTTACTAGTTACTTTATAGATTTTGATTATTATTACAAAATATATATTAAACACTTCAGCCCTTTTTGGCCATTTGAAAAGATCTGATCTACAAGCTCAAAATGGTTGGCTTTGCAACGTATTGTGAGCTTGAAGATCTGTTATTTTTCAAAAGATAAATCCATTCAATATCTGGTACCCCCAGCCCTCCCTTACTGTGAAATATGGAATCAGGGGTTGTGTGTGTAGCCTACTCACTCAGGCCAAACCATTCTCTCACACTGCACGGTCAGTTTTGATGTTCATACAGTAGCCTACTGTCCATACCCTTTTCGGTATATGCGTTGTACTCTGATTTGCTCATTGGTTATTGTAAAAATTGGGATTCAGAACACACGCGCGCGCACACACACACACACACACACACACACACACAGAGGGGGGAGAGGGAGAGAGAGAGTCAACAAGAGTCTCTCTTTGTTTACTCATAATCGCAGAGATTGCATTGATCAGTCATATTTATTTTCCAGCGTCACATAACAAGCATTATGAACAAAGAGGCTGTGGTCAAAAGACACGCTTCCCCTTCTCACTGTCATCCACTCTATCAACCATTAACAGTCAGCTGGCTGGTGTCATGATCGTTAGCCCCCCGCTGGGAAAATAAACACGTTGATGGCCCACTCACTCGTGGACTTCAAAGCAGGTGGATGAAAGACATTTAAGTTGTCTTTTGTATGAATGGAAGGTTTGTCGAGGGTGAGTGGAGAGAGAGAGAGAGAGAGAGAGAGAGAGAGAGAGAGAGAGAGAGAGAGAGAGAGAGAGAGAGAGAGAGAGAGAGAGAGAGCACCATGTATAAAAACACTATATAAAAAAGAACGAGCGAGTTGATATTTCAACATTATGTTTGGAGTGGAATGAGGAGATTGGCTGCAGAAGATAGTCTATATCCTCACATGGAAAGTTTATCAAGCCATCACCATTCATTCGCGGCCGACCTCACAGACACGCGCGCGCGCGCAAACACACACACACACACACACACACACACACACCCTGACGTGCGCTCAGTCATTTCATTCTGCATGGGGCAAAGCCCGTTGATGGTGATTGTAGATTAATAAGCAGGCTACTATTACTATCATGACTCATACAGCAAATTTAAATAGACAGAAGCTATAGAGCAAAAACGTCGCGCTTTGATGCATTGTGAGCTTGTAGATCAGCTATTTTTGGGCAGCAAAGTGAAGGAGAAATTACAGAGTTATACAATGCATGATGCGCGCTGATCCGAAAGTTACATTTCAACATATATCATTTGATTGAGTATTAATCAAATCATAATTAATACACAGAAGTAACATAGACACTTCAGAGATGATTTCTATAGGTTAAAACTGAATCTCTCCAAATGCTTGCACTTGGACACTAAATAAAGTAGTGCCAATTGCTTTCGTGAAAGGACATACATGCAAGACAGATGAAATAATAAACTTTCATTTGATTAAATAAAAGGAGGATTAATGAATAATTAATGCACGGTAACTTTGATGTTGGTTGGGGTAATCGATGACTATAGCAACATGTCATCCCGACCCTATTTACCAAGTTAATTCATTCAGGAAATATTAGTATATTAATATTTAGAGAATACATAATTTTATTGACATTAAAATACAATAAATATAGCTGCTGTCGATTCGTCTATAGTCTCATCGGGACTCAGGGACCAAATAATAATAATAATAATAATAATAATAATATGTAATATTAATAACAATGATAATGGTAATAATAATAATAATAATAATAATAATAATAATAAAAATAATAATAATGATAATAATAATAATGTTAATACAAATATATTATTAATATTAGAAATGGCTGATATTTTTATAATCGGAATGGAGGTGTGTTGGTTGATCTAAATAGCGGTGTCTGGCTGTCGGAGTGGCGGGGTTTTAAAAAAAAAAGATGAACCCCCCCACTCCGAACAATGGAAGTCAATGATCGAAGTACCGGTGCGTCGAAATAGCGATGTGTAACCGATCTGGTACTGCCCAAATATAGAACAAATATGGGACAATTATCATTCTACTGCTCTGCCACCAGACTGTAGAATGCCCTGACCCCATCCATTAAAACATGTCAATCACTGGTTTCTTGCAAAACTAGCCTGAGTTACTATCTATAGAAGACCACAGGGGGAGGTAATGCAATTTCCCATAGTAAGGTGGTGTCATTCACTAAGGACATATTTTCCCCCACATTTTCAGATTTTTTGAATTGTATTGGTTGAATATTGATAGTATTGGCGAGTTGTATTGAATACATAGGACCACAATGGAAACAAGTCCCCAGGACTTTGTTTTATCCTTTTAGCATTAATTGTCGGGCAGTACCTCGTGCTGTTTAGCTACGTTTCTGACTAATTAAAGTATTCAATAACAAAAAACAATCAAGCATGGGAGACATTCTATGAGCATGACTAGTCTCTCACAGCCGGGGAGGAAAAAGTAGGACCCAAAATAAGGAAGTTGGCCAATTGACAACTCTATACAAGTAAATTACAAAGGTAGGCCTTCCTATCCAACAGAGGAGGGAAAACAAGGTCATCTTTGTTCATTGCAGCTATCTGAGCATGTCAAACACAAGCAAGTCTTTGACACAAGGAAGAAGTCAACATGATGGTGAGAGTGCAGCCATCAGATGTGTGCAAACCCCACTCTTTATATACTCACAGAGTCTCGTCAACTTAGATGCAACACAGCTGAGTTATCAGGTGACAGTCACTCAATTAAGTCCACAGAGGAGAGGGGAGGGAGAGAGACACACTTCATGATAAAAGAGTGTGACAAAAAAGGAGTGCAAATAGCAGATCTACAAGCTCACAAAGTGTTGCGTTGTAGATTTGCATTTTTCACAATGTTAGTGTCACAATGTTACAATATACGATATATATATATATATATATATATATATATATATATATATATATATAAAGGAACCGTATAAAGGACGTATAAAGTTTCCACTCCATGGTGACAATATACAAGGGGTCTATGACATTGTATATAGGCCTACTGTATGCCATGGGCTTCAAGGGGGTTAAATAAAGTTATATTATAAAGTTTAAAACATGTATAAATGTATAGATTACAGCTCATCACTTCTTCACATCAACATTAGAGGGTTAAATAAAGTTATATTATAAAGTTTAAAACATGTATAAATGTATAGATTACAGCTCACCACTTCTTCACATCAACATTAGAGGGTTAAATAAAGTTATATTATAAAGTTTAAAACATGTATAAATTTATAGATTACAGCTCATCACTTCTTCACATCAACATTGGAGGGTTAAATAAAGTTATATTATAAAGTTTAAAACATGTATAAATGTATAGATTACAGCTCACCACTTCTTCACATCAACATTGGAGGGTTAAATAAAGTTATATTATAAAGTTTAAAACATGTATAAATGTATAGATTACAGCTCACCACTTCTTCACATCAACATTAGAGGGTTAAATAAAGTTATATTATAAAGTTTAAAACATGTATAAATGTATAGATTACAGCTCACCACTTCTTCACATCAACATTAGAGGGTTAAATAAAGTTATAATATAAAGTTTAAAACATGTATAAATGTATAGATTACAGCTCACCACTTCTTCACATCAACATTGGAGGGTTAAATAAAGTTATATTATAAAGTTTAAAACATGTATAAATGTATAGATTACAGCTCACCACTTCTTCACATCAACATTAGAGGGTTAAATAAAGTTATATTATAAAGTTTAAAACATGTATAAATGTATAGATTACAGCTCACCACTTCTTCACATCAACATTAGAGGGTTAAATAAAGTTATATTATAAAGTTTAAAACATGTATAAATGTATAGATTACAGCTCACCACTTCTTCACATCAACATTAGAGGGTTAAATAAAGTTATAATATAAAGTTTAAAACATGTATAAATGTATAGATTACAGCTCACCACTTCTTCACATCAACATTAGAGGGTTAAATAAAGTTATATTATAAAGTTTAAAACATGTATAAATGTATAGATTACAGCTCACCACTTCTTCACATCAACATTAGAGGGTTAAATAAAGTTATAATATAAAGTTTAAAACATGTATAAATGTATAGATTACAGCTCACCACTTCTTCACATCAACATTGGCAACACGTGTCCTGAAGTGAGCAACATTGACCACCAGGGAGCAGCAAAACCCCAATTATGTCTGAGAATAATTTATTATCTGCTGATCACATCAGCAGAGTGCTATTTGCACTCCTTTTTTGTCGCACTCTTTTATCATGAAGTGTGTCTCTCTCCCTCCCCTCTCCTCTGTGGACTTAATTGAGTGACTTAATTGAATCACATAGAGTAGTGGTTCTCAAAGTGTGGTCCAGGGACCACCAGGGTTCCCTAAGGGGGTTCCAAATGGACCCTTACAGGTCTATAACTCTGAGAGTGTACACATGGAACCAAATCCATTTCCTCAATCATCGATGGGGAATCCAAGCTAATATCAAATACTGACACGGTGGCGCAGTCGGTAGCGCTGTCGCCTCTCAGCTAGAAGGTCCTGGGTTCGATTCCCGCCGGGGACGCTGGGGGCGTGTCTTCTCCTCCGCGTCATCAGTGCCCATACCCTAGGTCGGTGGGGTTGGTAAAAGGCCTCACAAAAACATGTAGCAATCCTGGTCACTATACAGCTCCCCCTGGTCAGCCGGGGTGCCTGATGGAGGGGAAAGTAACTGGTTGGAATAACGTGTTCCTTCCACGCGCTACGTCTAACCAGGGAAACCCCCCCCTGTCATGTGACAAAAAGCTCAGTTGGCTCTCATGCTTTGAAGGAGGCATGAGCTCGGCTCTGTTGCTTATGCTAAAGTGGTCGACGAATATTTTTCGTAATTTTTCGTCACAAAATCAACACTTTATTGGACCCACAAATCGGGCATCGGCCAGGCTCTAGCTAGCCTGGTAAACCCTCCCTCCGGAAATCTCATTTCCATTTGATTTCAGGAGTGAGTCTGGCCTGATCGCCCATTCTGCAATATTGGCTGTGTACGCCAAACGGACGAGCCTATCAGCGTCGTCGCTCATTGTTCTGTGATTGACAGCTTACGTTGGCCAATCAGGGACCGACTGGTCTAGACTATGACGTGACTAATGCGCGACACTTAACCCTTTACCCACCACAACAACAAACATGGCGGAGCTAACTAGCGTTAACATCGATCGTATAAAAACAGCCATAGGTGAAGTTATTGCAGACATTGACTCAATTACATCAATGAAACAAGAGCAAGAGTATGCACTTGTGGAGTTTATCGGCGGAAAAGACGTTCTTGCTATTCTTCCAAATGGATTTGGCAAGAGTCTTATCTATCAACTGGCACCGTTGGTGTCTAAGAAACTTTCCCCCGACATCAATCCTATTTTCATCGTTGTTTCGCCACTCATTGCGCTGATGGAGGACCAGATAAAAGAGGCATCAAAGCTAGGAATCACGGCTATGCATCTTGGTGTTAACAGCGTCAGCGATACGGACATAGAAGAGGGACGCTACCAACTAGTTTTCGGCAGTCCAGAGACCTGGTTGCTGAATGAGAAGTGGCTAAATATGCAGGAAAATCCCGTGTATCGTGAGAACCTCAAGGGGATAGTCGTCGACGAGGTACATGTCGCGTACAAATGGTAAATATAAACACATTGTATTTGTAGATCTCCTGTTACTGTGTAAAGTTATGATTATTTGTGTTGTAGTAGACTACCAGGGAGTGGTTGAAAGTAACCAAGTACATTTGCTTTAGTACAAGTTTGAGTTACATTTACTGGAGTATTCCCAATTGTACTTCTACTCCACTAAATCTCAAGGCAAATATGATACTTTTTACACCACTACAATTATTTAAAAATGGGTCTTCTACTTAACAAAGTATATCTACATTGCAGTATTGATACTTTTACTTATGTAGAACATGTGAGTACTTTTCCCACCACTGCTACCAGGGCTAGTCATAATGTAGGCCTAATGTTATCTGTGAACACAAGTGGAACGTTAGGCTATCCGCTTCAATGTGCACATGCTAATTAAAACACTGTCTGCCTTATTATTATCATCAGGGGCCTGGGTGCAAAAGGAAAGCCTGCCTTCAGAGAGAGCTTTGCAAAGCTTGGAGAACTTCGATCCATTGTAAAACCAGGTGAGTGAAATTGGCCCTGTAACTGTAGTGAGGTAAATAATGCAAGTACAGGAGCTAGGTCACTGGTTCTCAACCTTGTCAGGCCATAGAGTAGAGTAGATATTATCTCATAGCCCGGAGGAACAACTAGTTTTTGCCAAGAATACATTTTATTTTACACTTAAAAATGTTCAGTGCTAATTACCCTATATATGTAAACCTAGAGTTTAATTTCAGTAGAGTGACTAGAGTCAACTTTGATGGGCGAGGGTGTATGTTGTTGCGAGCCCCGAAACACCCTATGACTCCAGGCTACAACACTGATGATACGTCCCAGGTGCATCCATGTGATGTTTTGTTTATATACTATTACAAATCTATTATCACTATTTAATATGCCAGTGGTGCTCAACCTTTCGCACTTGGAATGTACAAGTTGAGGCATTACATTTAGTTTGACTCGGGTCCACAGATAAATATTGTGAAAATAGCCAATCTACAAGCACACAGCTTGTACATTGTCTTTTTCTTGTCTTTAATAAGTTTATTTTCGAAATCTTTTTTTATAGTATTAAAAAGTTCTTAAAAGGCCTTAACATTTCAATGTACTCATCTGTCATCTGGGGACCCTCAGGTTGAGAACCACTGGGTACCAGGCTAATCACCTGGTAGTTTTTAGCTTCAAATATATTATATATGTTTTGTAATTGCTATTGACAATTGTGCAATAAATAGCACTGTTGATTTGTGACATACCTTATGATCAATAAAATAAACATGGCATGTATTATATTCTTATGTCTTGTTCAGGCACACCAGTGTTGGCTGTGACAGCATCAGCAGACCTGGAGTCCAGAGACAGAGTCACCAAACTTCTACACATGGAAAATGCAAAACGTGTGACTGTGAGCCCCAACAGAACCAACATCCGACTAGGACTGGCCCCAACACCACGACGAGATAAACTACAATGCCTGGACTGGATAGTGGATGATGTTCGAGCCGAGGCAACATCGATGGCACCGATCATTATCTACTGCCGTGCATGGAAGGCAGTAGGAGAGGTGTTCTGCTACCTGAAAGCAGAACTTGGTGAGGATGCCTGGTTAGACAAGGACCCAGAGCAGAAGGCAGACACTCAACTGATTGGCATTGTCCATGCAAAGACTTTTCAAGATAACAAGGACAGAGTGATTAGTTCACTTAATGGACAGGGGGGGAATTGCAGAGTCGTAGTTGCCACAACAGCACTTGGGATGGGCCTCAACTTTCCCAATATCTCTCATGTGGTGATGTTTGGTCCACCAGACGACACAGAAGCGATAGTCCAACAGGTTGGCAGAGCTGGGAGAAATGGACTGCAATCACACGCTGTTCTATACGACACAAAACAATCAATTCGTGTGGATAAGGAAGTAAGAGAAATTCTTAAGACAGGCAAAACTAGCTGCTTCAGAAAAGCCCTGTATAGTCAGTTTGAAGAGAATACCCAAAGTCTTGAGCCAAGTCATCTATGCTGTACATTTTGCCATAAGTTATGTTCATGTGATGCACCAGGTGTTTGTGTGGAGCCTATGCCCAGTTATGAGCTGCCGAAAAATATTTTTGTACCTGTGAGTCAAGGGAGGTGGGGCGTATTCAGAAAACTTTACTCAAGGAAAAGTTAGAGAAGTATAAAAATGATTTGGTTGCCCACAAGCCATACCTCTTCACTAGCCAGGCAGCTTGTACAGGATTTAGCAATGAGTTGATTGTTGGCGTTTTGGCAAAATGTGCACACATCTTCGACTTGGATTACATTGTTAACCACCTTCCTGTCTTCGGCCGCAAACATGCAAGGGCCATATTACGAATGATCAATGACGTTTTTCATGACATTGAAGATATGCCGCCCGACTCCCCCCCACAGCAGGCAAGATCTCGTAAGACAGATATGTATTTCCGTGGACATTTTGACAAGGAAGGTGAAGGTGCAGATGCAGACTGTCTATCCAATGAGGATTCAAATTCCAGCTCAAATGATGACATTTGAAGTTGGCCTGGGCACGTCATTTAGTTATGTTTTGTTTGGAGTCACACTTTTGTACTTTTCTGAATGCAACTGAATAAAGATTTCATTGTTGGATACTCGATTTTATTGTGTTGTCAATTTAGATGACATTAATAGTGCTAGACCAGTTGTTCTTAACCAGTGGTCCCTGAGGTAGTTCCAGGTGGTGCCCAGCTAATTGGGAGTTTGTAACCAAATGGACCCTTATAGAGCTTTAAAGGAGCATTTCACCCCTGGAAGAACTTATAGTCACTCAATGTTAATAATGTTTGTAGTAGATAACAGTAGCAAATTTTGAAATTTGCACCCTCTGGCCAGAACAATATAGAAGTATGTGTTTTTGACTGGGGTTTGACTGGACTGCTGCATTACTACAATGACCATAATGCTTTGGTGCACTGCACCTCCTTGTGGCAGGGGAGGTTCCATGTGGGTGTGATCTCCAACAATAACATCCAAACAGCATGCCAGTGTTGCCATGTCTGCTTATTATAAGCGGCTTCTTTCTAAAATGTAGTTGATATTTGGGCTTGTTTCCAAATGTTTTGATTGTTGTTTAAACCAGTGGTTCTCAAACATGTTCATGTATTTTTCCACAGACCCCCATCTGAAATTATAATTTGTGCCAGGGAGCCCCTAACAAATATGTGTCAAAAATATTCCACATTTTCCCCTTATATGTTTGTATTTGTATGTTTTGTATGTTCGGTTTGTTTGTTAGTAATGTGCTAGTCTTTTCTTTTTTGTGTATGTTTGTTTTCATGTTCTGAAAAATCCAATAAAAAGTAAATGGGAAAAAAAAAAAAATCCACATTTTGCACTTTTTCCCCCTCAAGATTTTTTTGTAAATAGCAGATCTACAAGCTCACAATGGGTCGCGAAGCGTTGTGAGCTTGTAGATCGGCAATTTTCAAATATATAATATCCCATGTCTAGGTAAAGTGCTCTTGGCCTAGTTATCTTCTTTTGGGCTTGTTTTCATAGACCTGGCTGCTTATTTCTCTCACAATATCTGGCAACACTGGCTGTACCTCGCACACGTTCATCTAGTTACATATATGTCCAAGGATTCGTTAGTGATGTCATATCACTGACACATCCTTGGTATCTTTATGCAGTTCTACTTCCGTGTCGCATAGTATTGACATCACTGTCAAATCCTTGGTATTATGATCCTAGCCTTTCGCAACAGTGTTTGTTTACCAGCGCTGCCACACGTAGTGTTTTCAAGCTTGCGCTTATGAAACACTACACAGGATTATTATTTCATGTCAACATTCAAGTACAACTATCAGAAGATAACTCAGGTAAAGTAATGCCTCACTCAGCAAGGGGGGTTGCCCGCTGGCTGCAGCTAATGGGAGTGGCCGAGTGGGGAAAGAAGGTTGAACAAAGTGTTACGGGGGCTGTCTTTGGAGCTGGTCTGACTGAGACGCGCCGAGACATGTAGTGCGGAAAGGAATGAGACCTAGCTCTCGTGACGTAAATAACGTCACGATGTACGCGATTCAACACGAAGATTACTAGATATCTAAAAACACAGATTTTACAAACAAAAAAAAACAGGATCTTGTTTCTTGAGTCCTAAACTTCATTAAAACAAGTTTTCGGTGAAGTGTCCCTTTAACTCTTGTGTAAAATTAAACAAGAGTTACATTGTTAAACATCAGCATTACTTAATTAACAAGAAGTCTACACAATTATGGAATGTAGAAGTTATTTCGGTAAACGTTTGCCTGTCATCTCTATTGAACCACATCGATACAGCATGGAATTGTGGACAAAATCTGAGAGGTAAAATATCATCTAGCTTGGGGGTTAGGTAATAAAATGTTTTCACTTAGACCAGGGGTCTTCAACCTTTTCAGGCCAAGGACCCCCTAACTGAGAGAGATGAAGCAGGGACCCCCACATATATTACATAAAATTGTGTTGCAGATTAAAGCTTTTCATAGACGTTGGATTCATGTCAATGTGTATTTTCAGACATATAATGACTTAAACCGTCAATACTTATTAACCTTTCACTCTGTTCTTGGCCAGCTCTTTTTCCCTCTTTGCCAAAAATAGCCGACGTTGTGAGCTTGTAGATCGGATATTTTTGGCTAAAGTTGTCCTTAGAATAGGGATGCTAGGTTCAAGTGGTTAATGTAAAAAAAACAATGATCCTATCAAAGAGATTTGGCAGACCCCCTGTAGCAACTCTGAGGACCCCCTGTTGAAGACACCTGCCTTAGACAGTCGCAATGAGTCACAATGTCTGTTTCACTGATCAACCACTATGATGATAAATGTAAATGACTTCAACATCAGAAAGGAGCCTTTGCACATGCGGTCTCTCCCAATAAATGTATTTGTGGATGACCGACGACTGCCTGGAACTCTGACTTAATTTCAGCAAGGGCTAAGAGTTTTGCACAGCTTCTGTACAGTTACAGCAATAGCTGGTGACATTTTACATTCCTAAGAAAGTACACACACTCTACTACGTGTCCTTTGAGACTGTCAATTGCTGTATTAACACAATAGTGCTTTTTAAGAAATCCCAAGTTGGTGTTGCAAGCATTTTTATTTAAAAATCAAACAAATGTAATTATAAATTCTAAAAAAAAGCAACAATTACATCGATACAAATAACATAATGAATGGAAAGGACAAATGGTAATCCTACATTCGACCTTAGATAAGCTAAAATATGTCCCTGTAAAAACAGTTTAGTAGTAAAGTCCCATTACAACTGGTCCGTTTCTCCGTTTGAGGTGGTGTAGTTTTAGGTGTTGTTGGGGGTTGGCTCGCATCGGCCGGTTCGGGACCAGTCTCTTCAGAAAGTTTCCACTTGTTGAGTGTTAATATCGACTCCTCTATTGTTTTAACCAGTCTGGAGCACTTCGTGCAAATACGAAAGGATTTGCCCTCCTGTGACTGCAACTTTAAACCAACTGAGGCCAGACGCTGAAATAAGCTTTTGTTGTCAGGTCCTTCACGTTCGAAAATCTTCTTGGTGTTCGTTAAAAGACCGCCTTTACGACAATTCTCTTTGCAGAGCCGGCAAAAATCGTGCACATCTGATTCAGCCATAACTAATAATGGATACGGTAGATTAATACTATGCTTGCAGTTGCTAACGGTGCTTCTCTCAGCCTGAGCCAGTGAGTACTAGCTAGTGAGTACTAGCTAGTGGACTAACGCGCGTTGAGATGACGTCACTTGTTTTGGTACGCTGATTGGCTGAAGGAGTTGTCATTCAACAATACTACTCCCGCCCACGTCCAAATTGGCCAGACTCACTCCTGGAATCAAATGGAAATGAGATTTCCGGAGGGAGGGTTTACCAGGCTACACACACACACAGCACCTGGTAGAATATGACTTTTGTCATTTTGTTCTTGTTGTGAGCTTGTAGATTGGCTATTTTCAAATAATGTAGAGGGCCACTATATTTACAAACTCACTCCAGGGGGCCGTATTACATATACTGTCAGGCAGACACCTCTTATCTCCGTATTTGAAAATTATTTTAAAATGCCATTTGTAACAATCTGCCTTTTACTTTGAAAGGATAATAATTAACTAAAAGGAAAAACAAGAGGATCGGCAGGTGTTTAACTTAGTTACTTTATATTTAAGCCAGACTAAATAACTGACAAATCAATAGCAAACAAATAATACACTTCTGTTCCAAGGTTCTCCAGATCCCTAAATCCACCCCTGGCTGTGAGCTTAAAAATGACAAAAAGCTAATTTATATGGAATTCATAAAATGTCATATCATGTTGATGTTCTCACAATACAGTAATACAAACGTGTGTGTGTGTGTGTGTGTGTGTGTGTGTGTGTGTGTGTGTGTGTGTGTGTGTGTGTGTGTGTGTGTGTGTGTGTGTGTGTGTGTTATCTCAGTACACTGTAAATAAATGACGTCCTAATGTTTTTCTTTCTTGTAGTTTTTATTAACACAATAGTATTAATGAATGTAACATCAGCTCAATGTAGATACAATAGCATTGGTTTCATTTTAATGAAGAAATGACATTTTAAAGGTAAAATACAATGATTTACAAAACCCATTTTTAATAGAACTTTACAATATTCATGTTTAAATGTTCTAGACCAGAGATTCTCACACTTTTATAGGTGGAGACCCCCCAAAATAATCATATTTGAACTGGAGACCCCCCAAGATAATCATATTTGAACTGAGGACCCCCCAAAATAATCATATTTGAACTGGAGACCCCCCAAAATAATCATATTTGAACTGGGGACCCCCCAAAATAATCATATTTGAACTGGGGACCCCCCAAAATAATCATATTTGAACTGGGGACCCCAGGCTTTTATTTTTTAGTTTTGCTAAAAAATAAAAGCCTGGACCAACCAGTTGATGTTCCGGGTATAGGAACGCGACACGACTCGTAGTGAGCTTGTAGATCTGCTATTTTCAAAGAGTTCAATGTATATAATTATGGTTAAGGTGGTTACACTGATTTTTATGCTATATACATGAATGTCCCTGAGGACCCTGTGGAACCCCCTCAAGGACCCCTGGGGGTCCCCGGGCCCCAAATTGAGAACCACTGAATTCATGGATCTATACATCTATACAATATTCATGTTTAAATGTGTTAGACACACAGAGCCCCCCCTCCCCCCACCACACCTGTTCCTGATTATTACATTATGATACGTCACCCTGTCTGTCCTCACACAGAGACACAGAGGAGGAGTCAGTGTAAACCCCAAACCCAGCATAGAGAGGTTCAGTGAATGTGTTCTGTAAGGTGTAAAGGTGTGTCAGAGTGTCCTCTAACACTCTGTAAAAAGACAGAGACCCTGCAGAACAGTCTAGATACACTGCTACTCTGTTGGAGGAGTCAGAGGGACGGACAGGAAGGAAAGTGTCATTACTATTGTGTGTGACAAAGTATCTGTTATCATGGTGACCATCTCTACAGGTCAGACTCCAGGACTTGTCATTGAATCCAAGCTGACAGTCATCACCCTCTCCTTTCCTGTTGATTCCTCTGTAAGTCACTGCTATCTCAACCCATCCACTCCACTCTACCTCCCAGTAACAACGTCCAGTCAGACCCTCTGAACACAGAACCTGGACCTTTCTATCAAACCTGTCAGGATGGTCAGGAGGACGCTGACTCTCTTCCATCCGTGTCGCCTTCATGTTGTTCTCAGACAGAGAGAGTCTTCTCTGTGCTGTGTTTGTGTCCAGAGTGAGATGAGAGAAATCTGATGAGAATAAAAATACAGTAAATTAAAAACATCATTCACACACACACACACACACACACACACACACACACACACACACACACACACACACACACACACACACACACACACACACACACACACACACACAGCTTGTAGATCTGCTATTTGTAACACATACAGTATAGACCTGAGGCTGATTCAGGTGGAAGCCTCATATGTTCCAAAACTGGTACTTTTCAGGATTCAAATTCAAAAGCATCAAAAGTATCAGATCTACAAGATCAAAACGCGTCGCTTCACGCCGCGATTCGAGCTTGTAGATCTGATACTTTTGATGCTTTTGTGTGACGCTGTAGTATGATCAAGTAGGACGTTAACCCTTTCAGACCGGGTAAGAATCTGTGTCTTTTTAGGTTTCTTTGGGCTATTCAAAAAGCTCATAGCGCGGCACCGAGTGCCGCGCTATGAGCTTGTAGATCTGTTATTTTTAAAAAATCTTGAAAATTTTAGCAAATATTTGAATACATATATTTTTCAAAGAAAACATTTGTAACTCAAATCTTTGCTTCTACAAATGTCTTCTAAATCCAGGTTTTTGAAAAAAAAAATGTTTCTATATCAGTGGTTCTCAAACTTTCTCATGTCAAGGACCCCCACAATTATATGAATTTTGGCCGCGGACCCCCACCTCAAAATATTTGGTTCCAGGGACCCCCAGAAGTCTTAACAGAGTAAAAAATGTTTGCTATGGAAAAATATATATTCAAAGATGTGAACACATTTTCACGATTTTTCAAAACAATAGCAGATCTACAAGCTCGTCGCGCGGCACTCTAGATCTGCTATTTTTGAATAGCCAAAGAAATGTAAAATGACACAGATGCGTTCTCGGTCTGAAAGGGTTAACTTAGGTAAAAAGTCATAAAGTTATAATATGGAGATCAGAGGTTTTAGACGTTTGTGAAAAAGCTGTTTCTAAATATAAAGATAAATGTAAAATGACACAGAGATGCTTTCCAGGTCTGAATGGGTTCATTAGCCAACGTGTAGAATATGGAAAACAAGGGGTTAAAATGAGTGATGCTGTATGAACACATTTAGCTGGGGACCCCCTGGAACCCCCCAAGGACCCCTGGGGGTCCCCGGACCCCACTTTGAGAACCCTTAACCACTTTAACCCTTCATGGACCGGTGTGTCCCAGGGCTCTATATTTGGTCTGCTCAGTTTTTTTCCCTCCACACTCCAAATCTCTGTTGAAAATAGCAGATCTACAAGCTCACAATGCATCGCAGCATGAAGCGTTGTGAGCTTGTATATCTGGTATTTCTGATGAATGTTCACGTATTAAGACATGGCAAACATTGGGATGCAGGGGTTTAAGTGGTTAATGGTTCAAATAAGGTTCTTTGAGGAACCATGTGTGGTTGTGAGCTTGTAGATCTGATATTTTTCAGGGAACATATTTGGTGTAGAGGGAAAAAGAGCCCTAAGGAACTCCATTCAGTGAAGTGGGTTTAAGTATTTAACATACAAAATAAAAATAATTAAATAATGTTTTATTAAGCTCGGTGCCGCGCTATGAGCTTGTAGATCTACTATTTTGAAAAAAATCTTAACATGTGTGCAAATCTTTGAATATATATATGTATCTTTAAAGTGAATGTTTTTAACTCAAATCTTTGCTTCTGGCGGTCCCTGGAACTAAATATTTTGTGAAGGGGGTCCACGGCCAAATACATATAATGTTGGGGGTCCTTGACATGAAAAGGTTTGAGAACCAGGATTTATAAGACATTTGTAGAATCAGCCTCAGGTCTTAATGGGTTAACCACTTAAGCTCTATTTCAAATATAGTGAAAGTATCAGATCTATAAGCTCACAACGCATCACATTTATTTATAAACAAAAAGTGCTGTTATAGTAGTTAATACTTTTCAATACTAGAGTATTTACTTGAGTAAATACTTTGTCCACCACTGGTTTTCAGGACAAGGAATATTATGATTAAAAAATATTATTATATATATATAGGGGCGGCCATAGCTGAGTGGTTAGTGAGCCCGCGACGATTCCAGGCCAGGCCAGCAAATATGTCGACGAAATGAAATTTGTCCCTGAGCAAGACTCTTAACCCCTAATTGCTCACAGGCCCTCATTGGAAACAAGACCGCAAGGACTTTCATGAACGGACCTGTTAAAGGAATTATCCTTATTAGAAAAGATTTGAGTCTAAAACTTTATATTAATTTTATTTTTATTTTTTTACACTACATTCTAGGGGAGTTGCAGTGGTGGAAAAAGTAATCAAATGTTTTACCTAAGTAAAAGTATCAATACTGCAATGTAGAAATAACCTGTTACAAGTAAAAGTCCGTAATTTAAAATTGACTTGAGTAAAAGTACAAAAGTATTGATATCAAAATGTACTTAAAGTACCAAAAGTAAAAGTACTCATCATAAAGAATGCCCAATTTCAAAAGTTTTCAAATGTATGAAATGTATAATTTTTTTTTTTTTAATAGTACAATGCATCGCATCACAACGCATTGTGAGCTTGTGGATCGACTATTTTCAAATGGCCGAAATGTATATAGGGCTGAAGTGGTTAATGTATGTTTTGTATTAATAATCTGCATCTACAAAGTAACTAGTAACTAAACTAAAGTTTTCAAATAATTGTAGTGGAGTAAAAGTACAATATTTGCCTCTGAGATGTAGTGGAGTAGAAGTAAAAGTACTGAAAATTGGAAATACTCCAGTTAAGTAAAAAAACAAACAACCTCAAAATTGTATTCAAGTACAGTACTTGAGTAAATGTACTTAGTTAGTTGACTACAGGGAGGGAGGGGCCAACGGAGTATAAAACAATGCATAACATGTTAATGTGACAGACAGACAGACAGACAGACAGACAGACAGACAGACAGACAGACAGACAGACAGACAGATACTCACATCTCTTAAGGCGTGTCCAGTGTTCTCCTCCATGATTCAAACTGTAGGAAGTAGAACAACAATGAATAGTGTTTTATCACAAGCAGGCTTGATTACTGTAATGCTCTCCTGTCTGATCTTACATAATAAACTATAGGTCTGTTACAACTTGTCCAGAACGCAGCAGCTCGTGTGTTGACAAAGACCAAACACAGACACACATTACAACTATTTTAAAGTCCCTGCATTGGCTGCCTGTCAGTTTTAGAATAGATTTTAAGATCATTTTAGTGGTTTTGAAGTCATTTAATGGGAATGCACCTTCCTACTTGTCAGCAATGCTTCCTCAGTGCCCGGCAGGGCCCTTACGGTGCGTTTTAACAGCGGGCGATTCAGGATAGTGTTTTTCCAGAAGTGCATTATATGTCTATGAGAGCCGGCAACTACTGGCAAAGTGGGCGGGGGGACGATGTTGATCTGAAAAGATGGATTTAATTTATCTTTTGGACGATGTCGTCCGGCGATCGTCCGGAGAGTCGCCCGCTGTTAAAACGTACTGTAAGATCCTCTAGCGCTGGTCTCCTACACATTCTACAGACTAAAACTAAAAAGTATGGAGGAGCAGCTTTTAGCTATTATGGTCCCACGCTTTGGAACAGTCTGCCGGGGGATCTGAGGGTCTATGAATCTGTGGACATTTTTATAATAAATCTTATATATAACACATCTTTTTTGCATTGATTTTACTTAGCTGCATTTCTCTTCTGTTTTACTTGTTCTTTTGAATTATTTGTATTTCTTTTAAATAAATGTATTTATATGCATCTCTGCTTTTCCCCCCCCCCATTTTTAAGTCTTTAAGTCTCTGAATTGTGCTTTATAGATAAACTTTG
This sequence comes from Gymnoscopelus braueri, assembly GCF_963280865.1. Classification (NCBI taxonomy): domain Eukaryota; kingdom Metazoa; phylum Chordata; class Actinopteri; order Myctophiformes; family Myctophidae; genus Gymnoscopelus; species Gymnoscopelus braueri. The sequence continues at coordinate 49,086,902 of NC_137620.1, read as the reverse complement.
ATTGATTGATTGAATCAATGTCTAAATGTCACAACGTCTCCACTACCTGACATTATTATTACGGGGCCAGAGCTCAGCTCTGGGCCTGTTTTATTATTCCCTTTATTCCGTCACTTCTTCTGCCGCTTTTCGCAGTTCTGGCTGAACCGTGCTGTCGCTTTTTACGAAACTCGGCCATATGGTAGATGGTCATGAAAAACTATTAAGAAATCATTCTCACAATCTTTCGTCCAAAGGTGGCGCTATAGCACTCAATTGAAAATGGCAACTTTGAACAGGTACAACTCATGCCCTGTTTGACCTACAGCCATGAAACTTGGATACACATATGCGTCTCCTCATTCTGAACAACTTTCACCTGACTTTTGACCTCTGACCTTTAGATCTCCCACCATTTTGAATTATATGAAAAACAGTCATTGGCTCATAACTTCTGCATTTTTTCACTTATGGAAAATCCACTACTAACGTTTTGTCGGCAGAGGTCCAAAGTTCATGTGTAAAGAATTTTGTGCAAATTACTCAAAAATCCCAGGAGGAGATCGATTTTAACTATAGCAGTTTTATGAAAATTATTCATCTGCCCCTAACACATACATGCAGACTCACATTTCTTTGAAACTTTGCAGAAAGGTTGAGGGTCATTCCAAATATCACTGAAACCAATCTTACTCCAATTGGCCAAAGGGGGGCGCTATAGCAATTTTTTGAAAAAATGCAAACTTTAAACAGGCATAAGTCATGCCTCGTTTGGCCGAAAGTCGTGAAACTTGCTTACACTTGTGCCTTGACTCATGAAGAACACATGTATCACTTTGACCAGCAAGCTCCGCCCTTAGATTTTCCGCAATTTTGAGCAGTTTGAAAAACACTTAAACCCAGGATTTTTCAGCTATTTGCGTGAAACTGTATCATCTGTCTGACCTCCTTTTTCACTAGATTAGGTCTGTTGGTCCAATGGCTTCTCGCTTAAGCGTGTGTCTTACAACTTAAAGGTCGCCAGTTCAAGCTTCACTTGATGCAGACTTAATTTTCATTGCACACAACATGTTTGTGTCAATTAATGCATGTGCAAGTGTTAAAGATAACATGAAATGCTTATTTGAGAGTAGATATTTTCAATGTATG